>NC_091473.1:90893560-91195505 GCF_036971445.1 Narcine bancroftii | reverse complement strand
AATTGCTCTGGGATTTGCAGCTTATTAGATTGGCTGCATGAGTTTGCACTTAAACTGGAACACAGAGAAACAGTGTAACATGGTAAGTAGCCAATTTATTCTCAAATCAGATCAACTTCCACACAGTGGCTCACCTAGATCATCCTGATGAGATTACTCTGCTATTACTGTCTACTGAAGTGTGAGAATGATTTATAATGGATTTTTATAAAATTACATTCTTCAGAAATTATTATTGTTCAATTAGTCAGAAAACAGTTGCTGGTAGAGAATACATCACTCAGATTAGCCCCAACATCCAACATGGCTTTCTTGTTAGAAGACACCAGGATGGATTTTCATCCCAGACATAAATCGCATGGATTATAGAAAGGATCAGACATTATTGAAAACAACTAAAAAGTACAGATGCTGAATGTTTGACACCAAAGCATAACATGTTGGAACTAGTCCGCAGGTCTGGCAGCATCGGTGGTTAGAGGAAAGGGAGTTAACCTCTCTGGTTGGAATCCCTTTGTCAGAATTGGCAAAGTGAGGAACCAAGTTGTATTATGCTGGAGGGAGGATAAGAGAGAAATGGTTCAGTCAATGGGAATTTGTATTATTCACCCAACATGTACTGTGACAATGGGACATACATGTTAACTTCATTTCTCAAAGATGCTGGCTGCACCTGTCCAGCATTTTCTCTTCTTTTTTTAATAATCAGCATTTGTTCGATACATTGTTCTTGCATGAGCTTCCACACATGCTGGAGCCCCCAAAGACACTAATTACTAACTTGCAGAAGCTTCTGTAACACAACGTCGATATTCTGCAATCACCTATTGGCTGTGAGATCATTTCAATGGATGCTGGAGATAGGGGCTCACTGAAAAATTTGTAGCAGTGGTGATAGCATACTTCAGGGATGCGCAGCTACCTCGACAGGTGGGGAGACTGAATGGATGTGGAGTTCCAACAGTCACAGATCAGGAAGGGTGTCGCTGACAGCAATGTCATGTTAGTACACCACATTGGCATCTCTGATGGCAGTGTCTGAACTTGAGCATTTCCAATGATGGCCAGTTGGGCTAGGGATCCCTGACAAACATAGGAGATTGTGGTCTACAGTTCCTTTTAGCACTCCGCCATTGACAATCAGCATCTCTCAAGTCCTCGACTGAGAAACCTTGTTTCTACACTGCAGTCAATAGAAAAACATCTGTGAAACCCTTGAAAGTTAGCAATTTGTCAATCTATTTTATTTTTAGGAGGCGTGTAAGGATTCATCATCCAAGTCAGATAAGCCAAGAATACAGAAGAAAAATTCTTGTTTCCACCAGCCTGCCCATCATTTATTTGGTCTGTAGGAGCAAAGATGAGACGTAGATAGGATTGATATAACTGTCAGCAAAAGAAAATTGTAGACTGAATGATCTAAGGCTGATCATCACACACATCACATGAATAGAGCAAGGCTCTTGTGACTGGGGACAGTACAGGGAGTATGAGTACAGTATGTGATACTGTACATGCATACGATTGGGTCCTGCAGTCTGCCTTCAGATTTGTTTCATGGCGAAAGTGATGAAAATATCTGATAGTGTAAACAAAGCACCAGCCATCAGCTTCACGTTGGGGCACACAGCAAATAATCGGATTCCATTTGGAAAGAATATGTGGAAAAATTCATAGTTGCAATGATTTTGATTGAAATAGGCAACAAGGCCTTGATGCAAAAAATGAGAAAACTTGACAGAGCTTAAGCCTCCAGCTGCACACTCCTCTGAGATTCCAATTTGATCTCCTCGATGCATTTTGTTTACTCATCTCTTGTTTCCCCTCCTCTAGAGTGGAATACCTACAAGGAACAAGCATGATACGAAGCTCTTGAAAAGTTGAGAAACACTTACTACAACTGCAAACACTTAGAAATTGCTTAATTAGTGAAAGGTAAACACTGAGGTTTTGCCTGGAGACAGTTGATGAAGCCTTTCAATATAATTGTAAATGACTACTTCATGATTTGTTGCAATGGTTGAGGTTGAGAGAAGGAAACAGGGGGAGCAATGTGGGCAGCGACAAAAATAGTGGTAGAGTCATAACTCTGTCATTTGAGCTGATTTGCATTTACTAATGATGGCCCCATGGGTTAAAGGAGAATATCCTGGCTGCCAAAATTGAGACCAGCTCAAAACTCAGTCTCAGAGGAAACTAAGTGGCAAATTTGTGCTTTAATTTAATGTGTGATTTTGATCTTGCTGTTCCTTCTTAAAGATATATGATCGGTAGAGAAGAAAAATGTCAGTTATTATATCTACATGTAGTATTATGTGCTCCCAGTTCATTTTCATTTGAGTAGGACTGTCTCTTTAAGAGAACAAATCAAGCTGCAAGTTTTGGAGATTGACTGTGGGTTGACACGCTGA
This sequence comes from Narcine bancroftii, assembly GCF_036971445.1. NCBI lineage: Eukaryota > Metazoa > Chordata > Chondrichthyes > Torpediniformes > Narcinidae > Narcine > Narcine bancroftii. Next base: position 91,193,094 of record NC_091473.1, on the reverse strand, counting down.
GGACAGAGTGTACTCAAATTCATTACTTCTGAAGAGAGAGGAAATGTGCCAGGAACACAGGTGTAGAGAACATGTGACCAATATATTAAAGAAAGAGTATAATGTTTCATCAGGGGGCATTTTAAGGAAGCAGCACTTGGAGAAGCATCTTTGAAGGGATACTGTGCTGAGGAGGCCTCGTGGTAATAGGCAATTTGCCTGATTTCTCTCTTAAGAAGAATGTGTATACCCACCGTGGCCAAAGGAAAGATCACTTTTGAAGGGGGATTAGTGTACCACACCGTGACCAAAAGGGAAGGTCTCTTTGAATAGCTGACCCACCAAAGGGTTCTGGAAGCAGAGAAATACTGCATTTGGATCGTGACCATTGCGAGGACCATTTCAGCTGACCCACGAAAGGGTTCTGGAAGCTTTGTGAAAATCACTCGCTTCGTGTCCCCATGCAAAGAAAAGGGGAGTTTTGATTGCCACTCGTCTGAAAAGGATATTTCTTTGGAAGCCACTCAACAAGGATTTTGTGAGTTTACAACAATCTGTCACCCCAGTCTCTCCCACCTACTCCGTGATTATTTTTTTGATCAATTTAAAGCCTGTATGTCAACACTGGATTTTCTGAGACTGAACTCAATTGTTTTAGAATTGAGCCTAAGCTGTAATGGCTTGGGGTATTTCTACACACACACCCACACACATAAGTATATTTGTGCATAGTTGAGGGTTAAGTTACATAAGTTAGATAAGGTGTTATATTACTGGTAATTAATAATAAAAATATTATTTTAAATATAATAGTGTCTTGGCTAATTTTCTATTGCTGCTGTCTGACTATATTACATAATTTGTTTTTTTTTGTTATCACTGGACAAAGTGAAAGCATCATCCGAAACTTTTGTTATTTTTCAGAAGAAAATTAATCTTGATATAATTTTCAGATATAATATTTTTCATTCTTTTTGTTTGCCTTGTGTTTGAGATTGTGTGATTTGGAATGAGGATCACAGAGGCTTGGATGGTTTAGTCCTTTTCTCTGCCACCAACCCCAGCCCCACTATACACCAGATATAGTTCCACATCGGCTGCCAAGTGTACCAGTATCTCAACCAATCGTGACACCAGACAAATTGTCTAAACCCTAAACCTAATGAGAACTCCCCTATCCTTCCCTCACTTTCACATGCACACTTTGCACAAGGGTCACTGGATGAGGATGAAAGAATCCCAGCTGATCTTCCCCTAAGATTCTGAGACCAAACTGAGTAAGTATGTTGTCATTTCATCTGTGTTAAGTGAATTTGATGCATCTTAGGTGCCAAAGTAAGGATCCTGCTGATGGATTTGAACAGTGAGACACCACTTCTGAGAGGTGATTGTGCTAACTTATATAGGACAGTTTTTGATGCTTTAATTAAGTCAAGTTTATTGTCATTTGATTGTACAAGTGCAACCTCATGCCGTTCTCCAGTCCTCAGTGCAAAAACACACAGACATACAACCTAACATAACACACATTGAGACAAATAATACATATGCAAGACAAGTATTATATCTATAAAAATAAATATTGTTTTGTACAAATGAGAGCCTTGGATGGTTAGTGTGAGCAGTTCCTTTGGTCAAGATGAATTATAGATGAATCAAGGTAGGTTGACAGCTATGTTCCTCACCTCTCATTCAAACTTTCCACATGGATAGTTGTTCATGTCAAGCAATAAAAAAAAGAAATAAGTGGCACAGAGGTTCATGTGAATCTAAAGGGCAAACTAAGAGGCAGGGAGGCTCACTAGTGCTACTCAAGAGGGCATGGGGGTGAGAACCTGTGCAGCATAGAGGAGTTGAGAGATGGTAGATATTATGGCAAGTAAGTATGAAAGGAAGAACAGGTTAGTGAAACAGTGAGACAGATGGGATATTGTGCTTACTTTAATGTAAGGAGTCTTATGAATAAAGCTGATGAACACAGAGCTTGGATCAGTACATGGAATTACAGACTAGGCTGCGAGGGACAGGAATGACAACTCAATGTTTCTGGGTTTCTAGATAATTTAGAGAGGGAGGCTAATGGGTTGGAGGGGTTGAATTATGAATTGGGGAGAGGGTCACAGCAGTACTCTGAGAGGATGTACTGGAGCAGTATGGGTACAGATCAAAAAATGAGAAAGGTATAATCATTCAACTACAATTTAATATTGAAGCAACCACAAGCTTGAATTGGGCATTTCCATGAGTCTTCACTCTGCCTACCGAAAATATGTTCAAGTTTAAAGGCGGACAGACAGGAGTTCCACCAATGTTTCACTCTTCCCTGCTGTATTATTGCCTTCAATTGGATGAAAATCTAGGCAGCTGCCTTCCAGAGGGCATTCTCTGAATGGAAGGGGAAAGGGATGGGGAGTTGGAGGAAAGGAGCCAGATGGACAGGGAATTAGAGAGAGACAGGAGAGGAAAGGGGCCAAATGAAAACTGGAGTTCAATATTAATGCCTTTTGCTTGGAGACCGAATATTAGCTGTTGTTCCTCCAATTTTCAGGTGGCAAATATTCTAATCTTCAGTCAGACAATCGACTCCAACATCTTTCTAACCATGGACATCAGGCTAATCAGTCTATAATTTCCTCTCTGGTCCCCCCTCCTTTCTTGAATTGTGGGGTGACATTTGCGATTTTCATACCCTCCAGGACCATGTCAGGATCTATTGATTCCAGAAAGATTATTACCAATACCTCCACACTCTTTACAGTTAATTCTTTCAGAACCTGAAGGTAAAATCCATCTAGTCCGGGAGACTGATCTAACCTTGGACAATTCAACTTTCTGAGAACCTTCCTTGAAATAGTAACTGTGTTCACTTCCCTTCTCTGTAACCCTTGGCTATCCAGCATATTGCTAATGCCTTCCACAGTGAAGATTGATGAAAAATACAAATTGAACTCCTCTGATATCCCCTTGCCTCCCAATATTATTTCTCCATCAGCATTTTTCTAGTGGTCCAATATCTGCTCTCACTTCTCTTTTTCTCCTTATAATATTTGAAGAAGCATTTTGTATTCTCTTAGATATTGTTTACTAGCCTACTTTCATACTCATCTTTTCCCTTCTTGTGAATGATTTAGTTGCCTTCTGAAAGTTTTTAAAAACTTCCCAATCCTCTATCTTCCCATTAATTTTTGCTTCAGTGTATACCCTCTTTTTTTAATGTTGATTTTGACTTCCCTTGTCAGCTACAGTTGTGATATTTTTCCTTCCTCATTTGTTTCAGAAACTCCATTCATTGCTGCTCTACCATCTTTCCTACTAGTGCCTTCTTCCAATCTACTTTGGCCAGTTCCTTTCTCATGCCACTGCAATTCCCTTGACTCCACTGAAATTCCGGCACTTCTGACTTTAGTTTCTCCTTGTTCAATCTCAAATTGAACTCAGTCATATTGTGATCACTGCCCCATAATGGTTCCTTTACTCAAAGCTCTCTAATCATCTCTGGTGCATGACACAGCTCCAAATCCTGTATAGCTGATCCCCAAGTGGGCTCATCAACAAGATGTTCCAACAAAAGCAATCTCATAAGCATTCTACAAATTTTCTCTCTTGAGATCCAGACCCAACCTGGTTTTCCCAATCTACTTGCATGTTAAAATCCCCCATGACTACCATAACATTGCCCTTCTGACATACCTTTTCAATTTGCTGTGGTAATTTGTTGTTCACATCCCAGCTATTGTTTGGTGGTCTGTATATAACTGTCAACAGTTTTCTTTTACCCTCGCCATTTCTTAACTTAACCCACAATGATTCTTTATCTTCTGATCCTGTCACCTCTTTCTAATGATTTAATGTTATTCCTTACCAACAAAACCACACCACCACCTCTGCTTACCATCTTATCCTTTCAATACACTGTATGTTGTTGCACATTCAGTTCCCAATGGCATCCATTCTTTAGCCACAACTCCTGCCAATCTGTAGCTGTTCATCAACCTTCTACAAGGTCGTCCACTTTATTTCCTAATGCTGCATTCATTTAAAACTTTTAGCCCTGTATTTGTTACTTTTTTGAATATATCCCTGTTACATTACAACTCATCCCAATAGCTGCAATTTTGCCCTACCTGCCTAACTTCCACAAACTCTCTACCAGCAAGAGATTCCTTTCAACTCATTGCTGCATTCTAACTGCTGCTCAGTCTGGTATGACTAGACTGAGAGAATTGCAGTATTGAAATGTAACATGATCTACCTTCAAGGAGATTAACAATGGCATTTCCATCTCTGATGTGAGGTCTTTAACATAACAGATACATGGTCTTTGCCCTAGCTCCAAGAAAAGTGCAGAGAACAAAACAAAGGACTCTACATCACCTTTGTTGACCTCACCAAAGCCTTCGACACCGTGAGCAGGAAAGGGCTTTGGCAAATACTAGAGCGCATCGGATGTCCCCCAAAGTTCCTCAACATGATTATCCAACTGCACGAAAACCAACAAGGTCGGGTCAGATACAGCAATGAGCTCTCTGAACCCTTCTCCATTAACAATGGCGTGAAGCAAGGCTGTGTTCTCGCACCAACCCTTTTTTCAATCTTCTTCAGCATGATGCTGAACCAAGCCATGAAAGACCCCAACAATGAAGACGCTGTTTACATCCGGTACCGCACGGATGGCAGTCTCTTCAATCTGAGGCGCTTGCAAGCTCACACCAAGACACAAGAGAAACTTGTCCGTGAACTACTCTTTGCAGACGATGCCGCTTTAGTTGCCCATTCAGAGCCAGCTCTTCAGCGCTTGACGTCCTGCTTTGCGGAAACTGCCAAAATGTTTGGCCTGGAAGTCAGCCTGAAGAAAACTGAGGTCCTCCATCAGCCAGCTCCCCACCATGACTACCAGCCCCCCCACATCTCCATCGGGCACACAAAACTCAAAACGGTCAACCAGTTTACCTATCTCGGCTGCACCATTTCATCAGATGCAAGGATCGACAATGAGATAGACAACAGACTCGCCAAGGCAAATAGCGCCTTTGGAAGACTACACAAAAGAGTCTGGAAAAACAACCAACTGAAAAACCTCACAAAGATAAGCGTATACAGAGCCGTTGTCATACCCACACTCCTGTTTGGCTCCGAATCATGGGTCCTCTACCAGCACCACCTACGGCTCCTAGAACGCTTCCACCAGCGTTGTCTCCGCTCCATCCTCAACATCCATTGGAGCGCTTACACCCCTAACGTCGAAGTACTCGAGATGGCAGAGGTCGACAGCATCGAGTCCACGCTGCTGAAGATCCAGCTGCGCTGGATGGGTCACGTCTCCAGAATGGAGGACCATCGCCTTCCCAAGATCGTGTTATATGGCGAGCTCTCCACTGGCCACCGTGACAGAGGTGCACCAAAGAAAAGGTACAAGGACTGCCTAAAGAAATCTCTTGGTGCCTGCCACATTGGCCACCGCCAGTGGGCTGATAACGCCTCAAACCGTGCATCTTGGCGCCTCACAGTTTGGCGGGCAGCAACCTCCTTTGAAGAAGACTGCAGAGCCCACCTCACTGACAAAAGGCAAAGGAGGAAAAACCCAACACCCAACCCCAACCAACCAATTTTCCCTTGCAACCGCTGCAATCGTGTCTGCCAGTCCCGCATCGGACTTGTCAGCCACAAACGAGCCTGCAGCTGACGTGGACTTTTTACCCCCTCCATAAATCTTCGTCCGCGAAGCCAAGCCAAAGAAGAAGACAACAAGTAGCAGTAGGCCATCCAGGCCTCATCCCTGCTCCATGATTCCACAAGTTCATGGCTGCCTTTTCACCTCAGTGCCACATTTTTGTGCTCACCTGGTGCCCTTATCAACTCACTACCTACTGTGCATCTTGAATACACACATCTGAACTTCCAGATAGAGAATCCCAAAAAATTGACATCCTCGCAGTGAGAAAATATTACTGTGCTGAATGGCACTATCTTAGATTGAGAGTGTAACCCTTGGTGCTGAAGAAATATCACAAGTTTTGTGCATTTTAAAGAGATCTTTCTTCTAAACTTTAGAGATCTGTTGTAGCGAGCCAGGTCAACCTCACACACGATGGGCCAAATCACCATAGCGAACAGCTAGCGTGGCTGGGCACAGGGGCTTTTCCCCCACCGCGCAGAAGTTCCAGGCTGCAGGAGTGCGTTGCCAGGGGAACGGCCAGGCCTCACAGCTGCATAATGACTTCAGTCCTGTGAGCCTGTCGCCTCCCCTAAAAAGGAACACACGTGGTTTGAATAAACAGCAGTTACTGGTTTACTTGCTTGGTGAGGACAACATTTATTTCAGCAGCTCTGCCTTTAGCAGTGCTACAGCGGTGACCCCGAAGAGGTTCTAATGTTTTCAGAACCCACAACACGCAGCAAAATGAATCCTATCGACTCGTCCACAGCCCAAGCGGCTGCCATCAACAGATCTCCCACGGCAGTTTACGCCATAAGCGTCCACTTACCGCCATCTGGGCAAACCAGCCACACAGTTGGCTGCAACTTGCAGCATCAAAGTTCACCCTGTGAGGTATAACAGATGAGGACATAAAGTTATGGCATGTGGTCAGCGCTCTGGACTCCACCACAGCAGCAAAAGTCGCCCCATTTATCAACAACACAATTGTGGACAGCAAGTACATGATGTTTAAACAGTGTTTGCTCGAGTCATTTGAATTTAGCCAGCATAAACGGGCCATTCACATGCTTAACACACAGGACCTAGGTGATTGCAACCCCTCAGAACTGATGCAAGAGCTAGTGGCACTTGCAGACAGACACCCAAAGTGCTTCCTATTTGAGGCCCTGTTCCTTTCCAAGTTGCCCGTCCATATTGTTACTGCTGCCATCTCCAACATGGACTTTGCCAAACCGCACCTCTTAGCGAGAGAAGCAGACCAGCTCTTCTGCACTCCGCAACCCAACTCCATCCACGTGCAGCCCATTTGCACAGTGGGAGTAACAGCATAAACCTCGGCCACGTCATACGCTCCATCGCAGCAGTCCAGCCACAACGCAGCAACCACAGTGACAAAACAACAGGGTACCGCTGCTACCACCGTCGGTGGGGCCTCAATGCCCAGCGGTGCATACCGCCCTGCACCTTTTCAGGCAGCAAACCCAGTCCGATGCAGGGAAACGATCAAGTCAGCCGCCATTAGTTTAGCACTGCTACACTGTCTCTTTCTAGAGCCTCATGACTCATCTTCTAACATTCCTGTGTGAATGTGAAGTCAGTGGATTCAAGACCTCAAGAGAATCTTTAAGCATGTCCTAGGAGGATCTTCTTTCCAAGATTCTTATTTTCTACAACCCAGTGTCAAATCAGAAACAGGTTTATTATCATGGTATGGAATTGCCAATGCTCAGGACAAGGAAAAACGGGTTGTTAACTCAGCCTGCGACATCACGGGCACCAGACTTCACTCCATTGAGAACGTCTACAAGAGGGGGTGTCTTAAGAAAGCAACCTCTAGACTTAAGGACCCCACCACCCAGGCCATGCCCTCTTCACTCTGGTACCATCAGGAAAAGGTACAGGGGCCTGAAGACAGGTGGCACAAGGACAGCTTCTTTACCTCTGTCATCAGATTCCCTAATGAACAATGAACTATAGACACTGCCTTCCTTTGTCTTTTTCTACACTAATTTTGATTATTTTGTAAAGTGGTTTATACAAATGTTTGCACTGAGATGCTGCCACAAAACAACGAATATCATAATGTGCTCATGACAATAAATTCTGACTCTGGATATTTGTCACGAAATGTGTTGTTTTGCGGCAGCAGTATTATGCATTACAGGTGCAAAGTTGCTATAAATTACATTTTTGTAAATATACTAAAAATAAAAAATTAGTACAAAAAAGAGAAAAAAAATGAGGTTGCGTCTGTGGTTCGTAGTCCATTCAGAAATCTGATGGCGGAGGGAAAGTTCCTGCAAGGCTCAGGTAGTTTCCATAGTTAGTTACCTCCTGCACAAACTCCCATGTACTCGAGCGTGGTCCCAGAGAAAAGAAAACAATAGCACCCCTACTTGAGGATATCCTCAGTATTCTCTGTCAGGTTTCTGGTGATCCTGTTATAATTACTGAAGCACAAAGTAAATAAACACCCAGGCTGAGAGGAACAACCTGTCCCTCAAGACCCAGTCCTCTTTATGGAGCCACAGTTGAAACCTGGTAACAACACATTCTGCCTAAGAATCGAAGAGTCATGTGAACTTCCCAGTTACATTGCATTGGGTATGAGAGATTTCACTTTCTTAAGCATACAATAAGGATTTTGTTCCAGTTTCATAAATTTTTTGAGTTTAATAATTTTGTTTTATCTAGTAAAATGTTTCTTAAATTCTTTTTTTAAAGCATCATTGATGAATAAGGCATTTTCAATATGGAAAACTAAAGGAGTAATAACCTTTTCAGACCTAAATGCAGGAGACTGTTTAATGTCTTTCAATTAAAAGTAGTTAGTAGACATGGACTTCAACTCAGCACATCTTATTCTGGAAGTTTATAAACTTGTTCTTGCCTCTAAAATGTAAATTAAGTTGACATTCCTTGGTGGGTTACATTAACAGACAGCAATTCATTTACCACAATATTCCACACCATATCATTATCTTTCTTTACCATTCTGCTGCTTTCCCATTTGTAACATTGTTTTTAAAGGAGTCACTTTTCAGTCCGCCAATTCCTGCCACCCTTCCTAGGAACCGGGTAAACTTCCCTGGAAGGCTGCACCTCCGTGGTCTTTCACGCTGTACAATGAATTATCTGGTAAATCAGTAACCGGGCAATTTAAGTTCTAGCAGTGACGATGCGAGAGAGCAGGTTGTGCTTTCACACTGCCAAAAGGCAATGGGCAGGTTAACTTGGCCGGGCTCTGAGAGTGTCCCCCCACTGCCTCTCCCCTACCAACATGTCTCCAAGCCCAGTTGAATTTTACCTGCTCTGACCGGTTGGGATGTTTCACACTGCATGATTACTGGGTAACTTACTGGGTAAATTGCCCAGTTAACCTACATGTGGAATTATTTTAACTTTAAGCTTCTAAATTACCACTGGAGCATCATCATCTGGGGAGGAAGAGAGGAAGACAGGTGGTAGAAGAAGAATAAATCCAGCTCAATAGTAGTAGCCTTCTGAGTTTACTAGAAATAACCCTTGAAAAAAAGATCAAATCTAATATGCCTACTTCCCATCCCTCCCCCAGGAAATACTTGTGTGGGCAATACCAGGAGAGGCAAAAAAAAATTCCATCCTATGAGATTTCTGCCTTTCCAGATTAATAATGCATCTGTGTTTAAAAATGAAAAAAAAACCTATTGATATTGAAGTCAAGTTTTAACACCCTTATCAACAGTTCGGCTGTGATCAATGAACTCAGCAGGACCCGAATAAAATCTTCCTGATGTCTGTGATCAAAATACTCATTGTTGAGCCGTCAGGGCAGTTGAAATTTCTTTTTGAATCTCAAAGAGATGAAAGAAATAGTTTAGTTTTCAAATCTGCAGAGTGTTTACATAAAACATTTAGCTAGGTGTCGTAAGACCTCAGCCAGAACAGATTCTCAGTGTGCTGACAGTCCATGACATTCCTGACATGAGGAGAAGCCAACACATCTCCCAACCAACCGTGTCAGCACTGAAATTAATGGTTAAAGCAAACCACGCTGAAGGAGTGAAGAGTGAAATGTTCATGAAGACACTGGTGCTTCATAAATGATAAAATTTTTGGACTTGTCAGTTTTAGTAAGATTATTGGCAAGATCAATCCAAATTCTTTGTTATTAGCTAAACATTTAACAGAGCTATTAATATTAATAACTAATTAGTAGTGACGGGCTTATATGTTCCACATTTTGTTTGAAATAGGCAGACGAGATCATCTTATCATTTACGGGCAGAAATAAACAATTTATTTCTGTAGCTGCCTCACTAATGTTAGGATCTTTCTTGTGGAGGCTTTGGAGGACTGGCATGTGATCTCACTTAAAAAATATTTCACTGAACTTCATTACCAGCTTACAACCAGAGGTGAACATGCCTTGGGAGATGCTTTACTACAAAAGAAAGACAGGGAGTCACCCTAATATCTCAGAGTAAATCTTTTCATCTCCAAGACTGAATGATCAGGAAAGTTAAACATTCTGCCTGTGCCAATTTAGCATAGTTTTTTTTTCAAACTTTATTTAAAAGATAACAAAAATATAACATACAGTATAGAAATAATCAAAAAAATTTTTCAAAGATATTAACACCCACCCCACCCACCCCTTCAGTCTTAAGGGAAGCAAAAATAAAGATTATATATATTTAAAAAGAAACTATTATAAATGTTAGTAACATTTCAAAGTATATCTAAATGCATATATTTCAAATATGGAGACCACTTACTAACAAAAAAAGAATAATTATCATGTAAATTATAAGTAATTTTTTCCATGACAATACATACTTACAATTAATTGTGCCAACATGATATATTAATATCAGTATCATCTTTTTAAGTACTGGCAACACATTTACGCGCTACTGATAACACCAAACGTACAAAAGCAATTTGAATTTTATCCAATCCCATTCCCATTAACGAATACAAATTTCCCAACAAGAAAATCGTTGGATCTAACAGTAATATAAAATTATATAATCTCTCCAAAACTACTTTAATTCCTTGACAAAATGACTGAACTTTAACACAATTCCAAACAGCAAGTAGAAAAGTTCCAATACATGAGCCACATCTAAAACAAGAATCTGAATTACTAAACCCATATTTTTTAACTTTTCCGGGGTCAAATATAATTGATGTAAAAAAAATTATAATTAACCATTCCATATCTTAGAATTACATTGTCCTGACACATATTCGCCCAGTCATCTTCAGGAAAAATAAATACTAAATCACTCTCCCATTTAAGTTTAGATTTCTCCCAATCTGACTTATCCATACTATCTTGTAACAAATTATACATAACTGAAACATATCCCTTTTTCGGTATAGAGGAAATCAAAGATTCAAATCTCGACAAAGTAGGTAAAATCATCTCTCTACCATAATTATCTTTTTATCAAAGCTCTAAGTTGATAATACACAAACAAAGAATTTACAGGTATATCAAATCTTTCTCTCAATTGATTAAAAGAAAGAAATTTCCCCTCTACAAAACAATCTTGTATTGTCCTTATACCTTGTGAATCCCAAATCTTTAAATGATTATTAAACATTGAAAAAGGAATAAGCTGATTATTATACAATGGAGTTAAAATTGATAATTTATCTTTTGACCCTAACACCCAACTTTTTTTATCAAAATCTCTAAAAAATGTTTCAATATCGGCATATCATATTGCTGTATCAAAATCAAATTCCAACGAAATATAAATTCATGTATCTCAACCCAAGAAATACATGCCATCTCCACTTTAACCCAGCTAGGAGGCTGATCTAAATCCATCAATCTACTAACAAATTTCAACTGGGCTGCTTCATAGTAGTTTTGAAAATATGGTAATTGTAATCCGCCCAATGCATACTTCCATGTAAGTCTATGCAATGCCACTCAAGCTAATTTACCTTTCCAAAAAACTCTCGCACTTTATTCAAATCTTGAAAAAAGCCCTTAGAAAGTAAACAAGGTATTGACTGAAATAAATATTGAATTTGAGGGAAAAATATTCATTTTAATACAATTAACCCGACTAATCAAAGTTAATGAAAGATCTTTCCACTTAATCAAATCTGCTTTAATTCATCTTAATATAGGTACATAATTTAATTGATATAATGATTGATAATTAGTATCCATAAACACACCTAAATATTTAATTTTACTTGTCCACCTTAATTCTGTAATAGTTTTAAATTCAGAAAAATCTCCCACTCCAACTGGTAAAATTTCACTTTTATCCCAATTAACTTTATATCCTGATAGTTCTCCAAATTTCAACAAACACTCTTGCAATTTTTTCAACGACCGTTCCAGTTCCGTCAAGTATACCAACACATCATTCGCATATAAATTAATTTTATATTCTTTATTTTTAACCCTCATTCCTCTAATTTCTTCATTTTGTCTAATAGCCTGAGCTAATGGTTCAATAACCAATGCAAATAAGGCTGGTGACAATCGGCAGCCCTGTCGAGTTGAATGAGTCAATTTAAATGGTGAAGAAATCTGTCCATTTGTCACCACCCTAGCAATCGGGTTCATATATAAAGCCTTAACCCAACCAATAAAAAAAGAGACAAATTTAAATTTCTCTAACACTTTGAATAAAAAATCCCACTCAACCCTATCAAAAGCTTTTTCTGCATCTAATGGTTAAATTGATTTTGATATGCATTAACCAAAGTAATTAATCAAAATATATTGTCTGATGCATTTCTATTCTTAATAAAACTTGTTTGATCAATATGTACCAATTTGGGTAAATATTTAGCAAATCTATTAGCTAATAATTTCACTATAATTTTATAATATACATTTAACAAAGAAATAGGTCTATATGAAGACACTTTTAATGGATCTCTATCTTTTTTTGGAATGACAGTTATTAAAGCACTTGAACATGATTCTGGTAACTTCTGATCTTCAGTATCTTGATTCAACACATCTCCATATACATTAGAAAAATCATCATTAAAAAGTTTATAAAATTCCACAGCGAATCCATCATCCCCTGGGGACTTTCCATTAGGCATTTCCTGAATAGCTTCCTTAAATTCAAAATCCATAAATTAAGATACCAATTCCTGAACATCATTTCCATCTAATACCGGTAATTTTAATTTAGATAAGAATCAATAGCATCATTATCCTGTTTCCCCTCAGATGTATATAATTTCAAATAAAATGAATAAAACTGGTCATTAATTTCCTGAGGTTTGTAAGTAACTTTTGAATTCTTCTTCGCAGCATTAATAGTCCAAGATGTCTGTTTGGCTCTGAATTGCCAAGAAAGTACCTTATGAGCTCTTTCCACCAACTCATAATAATGTTGTTTAGATCGATTAATTAAGTGCTCCAACTGATTAGTTTGTTAAATATTATAACTTAATTTCAACCTTGTTAATGCAACTTTTTTATCTTCTGTTACATCTTTCTGAAAATCTTTCTCTTTATTTAAAATTTTATGACATGAATAAAATAAAAATTACATTTAAAGAAATAATAAAAAAAATAATATAATAAAAATTAGAATACTACATCATTAAACTACACAAATTAACCCCCCAATAATTATAACACAACATTAATCATCTAATTTAAAATTAATCCAACCCTTCCCCCCAAAATAAAGAGTGAAGAATTAATTAACAATGTTGTAAATAAAATAGAAAAAACCCCACTTACAAAAAAAAGGATAAAACTTAACAACAAAAAAATGACTAACAACAAAAAAAATATCAATACTAAAATAATACCCTTAAACATATATTTAAATCAAACATAATTCATGTATTTAACAAATGAAATCCACTTTAAAACTAAATTCAAATATTAAAATCATATATCAACCACATATCTATTATACAAAAAATCATAATTAATAATACATAAATACAGAATTTCTATTAATACCAAGTTTTCTTTATAATTCTTTGAGAGAAAAACATCCCTTAGAAAAATAATCAGATAAACTTTTTATTCCCTTCCCCTCCCCTTATATAAAAAAGAAAAAAAAGAAAAAAAGTTCAAACTCTTATAAAATTCTCCATATTCTTCATTTATAACATCTTCAAAATTCTCTATCGAAATTAACTTAATTTTATTAAACTCTTCTCCCTCAATGTATTTGTACTTAATTTTCTTCTTCTTCTTCTTATCACCTTTCCCCTCATCTTCCTCTTCATCTAATTCAACATCCTTAATTTTTGACTTATTATCTTCTGTGACATCATCCTCTTAAAAAAGAAAAAAGAGAAACCCCCCCCCAAAAAAAGAGAAAAAAGGAGAGAAAAAACCACATAATTCCCTCTCAATTACAATCAGAAAACAAAAAGAGTTAAAAAAAATTATTTATTTTAAAAAAATAATAAAAAAAAACCTTTACTTCTTAACCCAAAAATTAAAAAGAAAAAAAAAACAGGTCGGAGGTCACAACTACCTCCTCCTGTTTAAACCACCCAAAGCGGTAACTCCCCCAAAATATTGGGTGTGAGATAACTCACAGGTAGCTGATGACTTCTGGAAACTAGTGCCCACCCAGTTCCCTCTCCCAACTCCCATTTCATTAAACTATCATCATTATTTAAACTATTTAAACTCTTCTCAAAAAAAAAATATTTATTTTTTTAAATCAACGTTACCCCTTCGGTCACCATTGCTTCCATTTCTTTTAAAAATCTGAATCCCACCTTACATCTCTACTCTCTTTGGAGACCTTGAAGGACTACATCGTTCCTGAAACTGCATGATTGGTAGAGACTGAGCAAAGTCATAACCTCTTTAGGATTGTCAAAGAACTTTGGCTAATTTCCATCCTAAAAAATCTTCAGTACCGCAGAATACCTGAATGTTGCCTTATGTCTTTTTTATCCACAACCGTTCTTTCACAGAATTAAATTCGCGTCATTGAAACATAATTTCTTGACTCAAATCTTGATAGAAGAAAACAGGATTATTCTGAATCATCAAAGGAGATCTATTTTGCTGGGCATTTCTAGTAACCGTACGTAAAATTGTCTCTCTGTCACAATAGTTTAAACAATGGATCAAAACAGATCTTGGATTCTGTCCTGAAAAAGATTTTCTTCTTAAAACTCTATAAGCACGTTCCAGTATTAAACCTTCAGGGAATTTATCCTGTCCTAACACTCGTGGAATCCATTCAGTAAAAAATTTTCTTGGATCTGGTCCTTCTATGCCTTCTGGCAAACCAACAATTTTCACGTTGTTCTGTCTAGATTGATTCTCCAAATAATCAACCTTTTTTGCTAAATTTTTATTTTGGATCTGCAATGTTTCAATTATTCTATTTTCATCTTGCAGTTGATCCTGTGCATCGACTAAACCTTGATCACACGTTTCAAATCTTTCAATGGTTTCAAGCTTAAAAGCTCCATTAATGACTTCCGCCATCGCATTAATCTTGGAAATAAACAGGTTCACAAAATTAGCTAAGTGACTCAATACAGAATATATCTTATCTCCAAGATCCTTAACAGACATTTCAACAGAAGTAGATTCAGGCATAATGGGGTCTTGCTGTTCCTTAGAGACCACGGGATCTTCTGTCCCTTCCCTTAATTTAGTATCTTTTCTAGCAGTTTGACTTCGTATAAAAATCCCTCTCAAAGTCCCCCCAGCAATGCCAGGAGACTGAAGATCAGGGTTATCTTTAAGCCAAATCTCTTTAATCATCTTCACTGAATCGATGTCTGGAAAAACCGTTGTAATTGAAGATGCATTTTGCAGCGCCACCACTGTACCAGTCGAATGACAGCTCTTTAACTCTCCAGCTGGTGGCGCCCCAGCTGATTTCACTGTCAAAGACTGAGTAACAGCACTCACAGTGGCCGTTGTGTGAAATACTGGCACCTGTCCAGCTCCTTGGTCCGAAAGCTGTTGAATGCGACCTTCAAAGAGCCTCACCGGCTTAAAACGGAGCTTCAATGCCGAACTCTGCACATCCTCCTCTGGATCCATTCTACGCTGAGTCCTGGCTTCTTGTAAACAAGTAGGCTCAGACAATTTCGGAAAATGTAGTTTTTTAACAGTCTGTTGATGTTTTCTTTTACCTCTTTTTTTGTATATAAACCATTAGGCACTAATCCAACATCTCTTATTATTTATAAACTTTTAAAAGAACTTTAATGGGCACTTAAAGACAAAACAATAAATCAGAATCAGGAGAGGTCTGGAAGGCACATCTGTTCCCTATGCCATCTTGCCACGCCCTCTGAAAATCTTTCTCTAACTCTAAACTTTCTCCCATATATTGTTTCTTAACTTTCGTAGAATAACTAATAATCTTCCCCCTCAAATAAGCTTTTAAAGCATCCCATATTACAAAATGACTATCCACAAAATTAACATTCTCGATCAAAAATAAAGAAATATAGTCTTTAACAAAAGTGACAAACTCTGTTTTTTTCAATAACATTGCATTAAACCTCCATCTAAATGACAGATGTACTACCTCTGAACTTTCACAAGAAAAAAGTAATAATGAATGATCTGATATAACTCTACTTTTATATTCAGCTCATAATACTTTACATTGTAAATGTGCTGATACCAAAAATAAATCTATTCTAGAAAATGAATCATGTCTTGAAGAATA
The DNA here is from genome assembly GCF_036971445.1 of Narcine bancroftii. Lineage (NCBI taxonomy): Eukaryota > Metazoa > Chordata > Chondrichthyes > Torpediniformes > Narcinidae > Narcine > Narcine bancroftii. Next base: position 91,176,804 of record NC_091473.1, on the reverse strand, counting down.
AAAAGAGAAATCTTTCTTTGTAGGATTAACTTTTCTCCAAATATCCACCAAATTTAAATCTTTCATTAACGCATTAATTTGTGTTGCCATCTTTGATTTCCTTATACTCTTTGGTTAAAATCACCACCAACTAAAACATTTTCATTAGCTTGAGTTAACAATAAAAATGCTTCTGAAATAAACTGCTCATCATCTATATTAGGGGCATAAAGAATCAACAAAGTCCAAGATTCAGCAAAAAATTTACAGTTCACTCTTAATACTCCGCTAGCATACCCCTCTAAAGATTCCAATTCAATTGGTATTTTTTTATGAATCAAAATCTCTACTCCTTTTGCCTTAGAATTAAAAGAAGAAGGAAAAGCATGACCAACCCAATCTCTTTTCAATTTCAAATGTTCCTTTTCAGTTAAATGTTTTACTTGTAAAAAAGCAATATCAATTTTCATTTTTTTAATATAAGCCAATATTCTCTTTCTCTTAATTGGATTATTTAACCCCTGAACGTTAAAAGTTACAAAATTCAATTTACACACTGTAAAATAATGCTCCCCTCTATAATTCTTCCAAGAAAAAAAACCCTCAAAAAAATCCCTGAAAAACACACAAAAAAAAACACCCAAAGGTAGTAATACCTAGTGGCAGATGACTATCAAAGTTTTCAGTGTCATCCACCCCCCCAACAAAATACATATTTATTATTTAATCAAACACAATAGAATATAGTCCATATATTCAGCCCAATGATTCCAAGCCCAACAACTGCTCCGGATCTTCAACATCAAGAAGACTTTGTGTCAACTCTTCTTTCTTTCCATTCTTTCCATACTTTCCATTCTTTCCATTCCCATGTCCATTTCCATTTCCATTTACCCTCCTCTTAGGAGACAAAGAAGGAAAACACCCATTTCTTCGCAATTCCGGCAAAGAATTAGCAAAAACCAAAGCATCATGATCATTCTCAAAAAATTGAGATTGAAAATTTCAATAGAAAACCTTCAAAATTGCAGGATAACGAAAAGCAAACTTGTAGCCTTTTCACCACAAAACATCTTTGGCCGTATTAAATTCTCGTTGTCTTCTAATAACCTCTTGGCTCAAATTGGCATAAAAAAATCACTGTTATTTTGAACCATTAATGGAGATCAATGCTGCCGTGCGTTATGTACTGCCATATGTAAAATCATTTCTCTATCTTGATATTTTAAACAATGCTCTCGGTGTTTGTCCTGGAAGTGATTTTCTTCTCAGAGCAATATGAGCCCTATCCAGTTCCAAACCTTCAGAAAAAACTCTTTACCCAGCACCTCTGGGATCCAGTGCTTTAAGAATTTTATGGGTCAGCTCCTTCAATGTCCTCTGGAAGACCAACTATTTTCACATTATTCCTTCGAATTTGATTTTCCAACGAATCAATCTTCTTCATTAAATCTCTTTTTTGAATCCCCCCAATCTACAAAAGAACCTTCCACTTTTTCCATTTTTTTCTCTATTATGTTCTACACTCAGAGAAAGCTGTTTCAATTTTCTTAAAATTATCTTGCCCAGTATCAACTGATTTTATATATCTATTAATATCACTTTTAACTACAGTCATTTCCTGTTTCACAGTTGATATTTCATCACACAAGGTATTCATTTTATTTTCACCTCAATAAATCCTTGATTCACTTGAGTTGATATTTGTTTTGACATATGCATTTGACAAGCAATCCCTTCTAAAACAGTAAACACTGAATCCATTCCAGATTCCACTTCCACTTTTTGGAGCAGAAGGTCAGACATGAAGTGAAAAGCTGCAGGAGGACCGGGCCGTCAGGGCGGTGGAACCAAGCGCCGACAGTTTTCAGATGCTCCACCAGCTCAATAAGGTAAGTTCCTCTTCTTTCTCAGTCATCGTAGGTCCTTTGGCTAAATGGCTGAGGGTCTGGACAACCGACACCGGTACCCCAACCTCTTCGGGACGCCGGCGTTCGGGCTCCCCCACAGCCCACACTTTTTCCAGGAGTTCTCGGACCCACAATGCCCTATGCAGGCCAGGCAAAGCCGCCAGACGCGCAGGAACATACTCCGACGCTATACTGCACGCCACTGGGCTGCCCAGCGAGGTCGTGGGTCCCCTTATTAGCCGAGCCGCCCACGTGCATGACTTCACGTGAACGCGAGTTGGCAACAGCCGAGCTCACCAATATGCCAGCACCATCTTGCAGAGGAGGCAGGATCGGCGCCGGAGTCAGACTCAAACGGGCTGGAGTCCTCTGAGGCTTGAAGACTCCCAACGACGACTCTGTGGATTCAGCTATGAAGGTAGGCCCCAATTCTTCCGCACTTTTAAATGGTAGATTTTTCTGAAGCTGAGGTTTAAATGTTTTTCACATTGGATGCCATCATAAATCAGTTATTTAAACAACTGTAAATATTATTTTTAACCACTTTTATGCTTTTTAAAAACCAGGTATTTAATGATCCAGCTGGGGAAAGGTGAAATACATGTCTTTCTTCTACGTCATCTTGCCACGCCCCCCCCCACCCCACCAATTTTGCATAGTTGTGGCAAAAAAATTACTACAATTGGCCACAACCCTTCATTTAGTGAAAGCAAAATTGGACGGTTCTTGAGAGACATCCACAGCAGTAGCCTAATATGCCACAGTGCATGCATAAGGATATAATTTAGGCTTTTATTTTTAATCACTGGATATTATCTAATGTCCAAAATATGTATGGAGAGGCTGGTAATGGATGAGCTGAGCATTCAATATTGGTGCCTCCTGGGGACCCAGGTAAAGCCTCTTTAGATTGCTTTCAGGTTTGTCACACAAACATAACTGACATTCTTTCGAACTCTGTAGTTTACAGAGCTGCAGTGTTAGGCACTGTTTAGTAGCATTTCATTTGCACATATCCATGATTGAGTAGTAAAGGAATGGGAAAGACAGAGAATAAGACTTTACATCCATGATTCACCAGAGAAGAAATAGCCCAGTCAGTGTTGGAGGGAGGAATGGGATGGAGTTTTGCCAAGAGATCAGATCAGATGAGAAATAAAGGGAGGGGAGGAATGAAAAACAAATTTACCATGGACTACTGCCATATTTATATAAATGGTGTGATATGATCAGGGCAGACATGTTGAAAACCACATGGTCTCTGCACCAGATCAATCATAAAATGAACTGCAATACATTGCCAGAATGTTCAAAAACGTCATTCTGATGACTTGCTGTCTTGTTACCCTCATTTATGTAGTTCCAAGCCATGTGGCCAAGTAGTTCCACTTCATCCCCTGGACTAAATTGAGTTGTGGAAAGGCAGCAACTTTGGTTTAATGAGACTCCTCTCAGAAAGTAGTTAAGGTGAGCATATTGCAAGTTTGAGCTTAATTGCAGTACAGTACTTGAAAATACCTTGTTGAAACTCACTTGCACTACAAGGTAGAGTGATGCTGGCATCCTGAGATCAGACAAAATTGGCAGAGATAATTCAACGTTAGTTATTTCTGTTATTATCCCAAGGGTCGTGCGCTTGTTCTGTATCTTCTGATTACTTCTACATGAGAAAAAAAAGATTTCTTGCGACAAAAGCATTTTAAGTAACCGTTACAGAAAACAAACTGGTAGGTCTACTGAAGCAGGCAATGAGAATGTTAAAACAATGGAACTGCCTCAGGGGCATGCTAGATGGATTAATTACATCCGGCAGGCCATGAAAATTGCTGACTATAGTTCACCAGCCAACAAATCTTGCGGTATTCATTCTGAACTTACTCGTGAAACAAGGTTGACAATTCTGCATGGTATTCAGAATCACACCGAGACGGGCAGATACATGCTGTTATTTAGTGTCAATGGTTGTTCTAAGTTCTCACACATGCCTGGTTTATCAGAGGACTCATTCATAGAAAGGGGTCAATAGTTTATATTAAAATGAAGGATCTTCTCTCATCATAACTGAATCAACAACAGATCCCATTTATAAAGAAATAAATGTTTGGATTTATATAGATCCCTGCAAAACCTCCAGACATCCCTAAGAAGAATGAGGGGAGATTTGATAGAGGTTTACAAAATTACGAGGGATATAGACAGAGTAAATGCGAGTAAGTTCTTTCCACTTAGATTAGGAGAGATAAATATGAAAGGACATGGCTTTAGGGTGAAAGGGGAAAGGATTAGGAGGGGAACATTAGGGGGAACTTCTTCGTTCAGAGAGTGGTTGGAATGTAGAACAAGCTGCCATCTGACGTGGTAAATGTCAGATTAAAACTTAATCTCAAGTTTTAAGAATAAATTGAATAAATGCATGGATGGGAGAGGTCTGGAGGGTTATGGAATGGGTGCAGGTCAGTGGGATGTTTCGACACAGAGTAGAATGCAGAATGGTCTGTTTTCTGTGCAGTAGTGTTCTATGATTTGATGGTTCTAAGCACAGTATAATTCTAATCTTACAAGAAATGCTGCCAATTTTTGCAACTCAAAGTCAAACACCTTGTACGATGCACTATTTCTTAGCCATATTGACTGAGGGATAAATATGAAATCAGGACTTCAGACCAAATCTCCTGCTTTTCTGTCAAAGAGTGCTGTGGGGTCAATAGCATTTTCTTGAAAAAGCAGATAGAGAACTTAGTGGCATTTCATCAAAACAAGGACATCAACAACGTAGCGTTCCCATCGGGTCAGCTTGGGTTATATGCTCAAACTTCAAGAGTAGCTCAGTGTATTTGCAACAAGCATCAAGCCCTTAGCTACTGTAAGGCCATAGTCCCCTACGCCATGGTAATTTGTCCCAGTGAATGGGATTAGTATAGCTACTGTGGACACACTAAGCCGAAGGTCCTATATCTGTGCTGTGTTATTATTACATCTCTTCCTTTAGCTTGAGGCATTTTTTCTAAATTGGACTCTCTATTCAGTACTTGCTGTGGTTCAATGTATAACACCTGTCCTCAACAACATAGCGAATTCAAGCCTCAGACAACTAATTGGTGATTAGGATGTCCATGATGGGCCAAAGGGCTTTTTTTCTGTGCCAAATGTCCTTGACTCAATTGTGTACCAAAAATAAGTACCATGATCGACTTAGCTACAGTTGCTTCATTCTGCAGCCTTCCACATTCCTGGGCAATCGAGTTATCAAATAGGTGGTGATGCAACCAATCAGTAAATTTTTCATTTTACACCTGTAAAAGACTAACGAAGTATTCAACAACATACCAAATCTCCTCAGATGTCTTAGAAAGTAGAGGTATTGGTGTGTTTTCTTCATGGTTGCCTCAATGTCCAGTAGGGGTCCTTTGATTTGTGGACTCCAGGCAACGAAGGTACTGAACTAATCTACCACTAATCTACCTCCGCCCCATCAATGAAGACAGATGTGTAGTCCTTTGGCTTCCCCTTCCTAAAGTCCATAAAAGCTCCTTGATCCTGCTAATATTGCAAGCAGGATTGTTGTCTGGCCCCACAAAACCAGTGCATTATTTCTATCCTATATTCTGACTCACTGTGATTCAACAATGGTGGAGATCCTGTCTCATTATGCAAGTAGATTCACTATGACAATATTCTGTCAGTATTATGACTACTCATGCCTGAAGTACATCAAATGCTGCATGCACATTCCACTTGATACAATTCACTGGAGACATGCTGGCACTTGCTTCATTTAAAAAAGTCAGTCATATCTATATAGAATTTTTCACAGCTTCAGGGTGTCTGAAACATTTTACTACTAATAAAATACTACAACTTTGAAGTTTAGCAACTGTGTAATGCAGGAAATGTGGGAAGCAATGTGTGCACAGCAATCTCCCACAAAGAATAACATGATAACGATTAGCTATGAATTTTCCAACAATGATCCAGGGTTAATATTGGTTAAGATACTGACGTCAATTCTCCTCTTTGAAATAGGTACAATTGATATTTTCCAATCACTTGAGAAGGTAGATTGGGAATCGGTTTATGAACCTGTCTGAAAGGTGCCATCTCTGAGACAGCAACCCCACCACAGAATGAAAATGAAGGATTGGCTGAGATTTTTAACTTTGTATCTGAAGTCAGACTTGAACTCACAATCTTCTGACGTAAGAAAGAAAGCTACAGAGCCAGCCCCTTTTCCACTGGCATCCCAGTTAATTGGCCATGCATTATCCCGGGATAGGAAGCCATTTGTGCTATTTCCACTGGGCCATCTTTAGCCAAGACATTGACTGCTTTTCCACTGAACACAACTCATCCCTGAGGATCAACAATTCAGGTGTCTAACCTTTTTATCCAGGATTGTCGAGACATGGCTCCTGCTGTTGTTCGGAATCTTCACCATTCACGTCCATTCTCCCCCTCCCACCCTGGCTTTCTGATGCCTCCCCCCCCAATCCACCTGCCCCCCCAGGGCTGGTGCCAGACTATTTTGCACCCTAGGCCAGGCTGAGCGCGAGGAGGGAGTGTGTGGTTGCTGGCCAGACCGAACGGTAGTTTGATGTGCGCCGTACAGGAGGCTCTCGACTAGCCATTTGGTCAGATGGAGGTTGGAGGAGAAAGGGTGGCTCGGGAGCTTGGCCAAAAAGGCACCAGTGCCGGCTGTTTGGAGTCGGTGGCCAAGCGGGGCAGAAGGTCAGACATGAAGTGCAAAGCTGCAGGAGGACCGGGCCGTCAGGGCAGTGGAATCGAGCGCCAGCAGCTTTCAGATGCTCCACCAGCTCGTCAGGCCGGCCCTCAGGCACACCCCAGCAACGCAGTGCCGTCCATCGCCCCTGCCCACTCCCCCACCATCTAACTCCCGAAGTGGCAGCAGGGGTGCAGTGCTGCTGAGCCTAGAGTTTGTGGAATGCTGTACCGGATTGCAGCGACGGCTCAATGCAGGAGCAATGGCCATTTTCTTTACCCATAATCCCCCACACAGCTGGAACCACTCTGGTCCTGGCAGGATAAAAGGTTAGGCACCTGTAGTCCAGGGATGCAACTTGCCCTTTTTCTCACTGCTTTAATCAGCACACCAGCATCAGCTGACACAGGGGATTTGAGTAGGGGTCGAGGCTGTCAATCCTCAGCATCATTTGACTCCAGCGTGCCGACTGAATGGCTCTTCCACTGGACCCTTAATCATTAAATTGGCCAACAATTCCTGGAACAAGGTGCCAATGGAAAAGGGGCTTAATAAATAGGGTTGATGAAAAATAATATTTTCCTGTCCTTAAAGAAAATTTATTCATTAACATTCTCTGTCCCTTCTTTCAATCCAACTATTCCCTATTCTGATGAAATGTCATTCACATGGAATGTTGAACTCTCACTGATGCCTGCTTAAAATGCTGAGTGTTTCTTATATTCCTTGTTTTATTTCTTTTAATATGCCCTTTGTTGCTTTGTCATCAATAAATTTACTGTTGGCTTCTTATTTAGTTTCTTTCTCCAGAAATATTTCATATTATTATGTTTGTAAGGATAACTCTTTGAATGCTTACAGTACGCTGCAGATTTTAAAGTGGGGATAGAAGATTGTATCAGGATACACACCTGAAACATTCAGTTACAACCCATTGTTGCACCAGAGCACAGTATTCAAGGTCAATCACCTTATAACCTTGGCCTATTTCTATCATCTCCTCAGCCCTACCACACTGCAATGTCCCTAATTCTCTATTCTGGCCTTTTCTGGATCCTCCATTTTTAAATCATCACCAGCGTGGGCTCGAAGCTCTGAACTTTACTCCAAACCTCTTTAAAAAAACTTGGCCTTTTCACGGTGCATTGCAAAATGGAAATTCCCTGGAAATTTTCCCAGGAAGCCTCCCGTGAACTTGCGGTGTGAAAAGGTCGGCCCTGGAATTTTAAACAGGTTAATGACCCTACCCGGGCTATCCTATCCCTGTGGTGTGGTGAGCCAAATGGCCAAGCAGGGAAGCCTCGTGACGTCAGTGCTTGCGTGCTGCATCACGTAGGCGATTAAAATTAAAAGACACTTACTGCCTGACAACAGCGGCCCATTATTGCAGCAGCGCAATGCGGGATGAATGGCCGTCCTTGTTAGCCATAATCCCTCACACAGCTGGATTTCCAAGAGTGGTTTCTGCTGTGTGAGGGGTTATGGGAAATGAAGTTGTCCATTCATCCTACATTGTGCCACCATCTCAACGTGCCAAAGCAGCCCCAATGTGTGGGGGGGTGGGGGTGGGGTGCGCGGGCGACCGACGGCTGGCAGGGGTGGGGAGAGAGGGAGCGGACGGGTGAGCAAGCAACCAACGGATGGCCGGGGGAAGGGACGGAGAGGGACTAGGCAGGATGGAGGAAGAGGGAGTGGGCAGGCGAGTGACCAACCGATGGATGGCCGAGGGAGAGGGAGTGGGCAGGCAAGCGACTGACGGTCAGCTGGGGGAGAGGGAGAGGGACTGGGATGAGGGAGGGAGAGGGAACAGGCACGCAAGTAAGTGACTAACAGATGGCCTGGGAGAGGGAGCGGGCGAGCGAGTGACCAACCAACGGATGGCCGGGGGGAAGGGACGGAGAGGGACGAGGCAGGACGGAGGAAGAGGGAGTGGGCAGGCGAGTGACCGACTGATGGATGGCCGGGGGAGAGGGAGTGGGCAGGCAAGCGATTGATGGTCAGCTGGGGGAGAGGGAGAGGGACTGGGATGAGGGAGGGAGAGGGAATGGGCACACAAGTAAGTGACTAACAGACGGCCGGGGAGAGGGAGCGGGCGAGCGAGTGACCAACCAACCGATGCCCGGGAGAAAGGGAGTGGGCAGTTGAGTGAGCGACTGACAGGAGTGCACCCAACCTACCAATGGGCAGGAAGAAGGGAGCAAACAGGTGAGTGAGTGACTGATGATGGACGACCAGGGAAGAGGGAGCGGGCAGACGTGCGACTGACCTACCAACGGCTGAGAGAGATGGAGTGGGTGGGCTTATGGGTGACCGACCTACCGATGGTTGAGAGAGAGGGAGCAGGCAGGCACTCAATGGATGGACAGGGGACTTAATCCTGTGAGTGAAATTGCCAGGGAGGGCAAATTCCCATGAATTTGGACCACATTACGAAAGGCCCAGGAGGTCTTGGATTCCTGGGAATTTCTCCGGGACAAAGTAGGGTCACTCGTCTGTGGTGTGAAACCGCCTACTCTTCAAAATGTACCTTTAAACCTGCATTTGGTCTTTTGAATAATATTGATTATGTTGCCACTTAGTAACTTGGGTTATATACAGACCCATGTAAATGTAAACTGCAGTTGTAGTGAAGATATGATTCCTATTGGAAGCTTTTACAAAAGTGAAAGCAAACTCAGAAAGCAATTCCCATTTATACTTATAGATCATTTTGTTAAAGTAAAACAGACTCATATAAGTAAGCCTTTAAGTTTATTGTGGGTGGGTCAGATTGATTATGATAAGATCTCGGTTGAAAGTTGAAAGCAAAAGCACATCAAGATTAATATCAGTGTTTGGCATGGTATCAGTGAGATTATTCATATCAATGGCTGAAAGGGTCATGGGTTTGCAGCCAATTCCAGAGATTTGAGCACATAATCAAGGCGAGCAACTCATTACACTACTCAATGCATGCTCCACTTGTCAGAGATGCTATTTTTTGGACGGAATAATGGCTTGGGGTTAAGTTACTCGAGTCATATCCAGAGACCTGGTCTATCGTTCAGGAGACATGAGTTTTAATCTTTCCACAGGGCCTCGGGAATTTATAAGCAAGTAATCAAGTAAATCTGTAATAAAAAGACTGCCGTAAGTAACAGCAACCAGATTACAATGCTGCACTTCAGAGAAAATGTATAGTATGGTTCAATAAGATTCTCCCCATATCCTTCCAAACTCCATTAAATACAGACCTGGAGCTATGAAATGTTCCTCATACATTAACCCTCTCATCCCCAAGATCATTCTCATAAATCTCCTCTGGACACTCTCCAATGCAAGCACATCCTTTCTGAGATATGGGGTCCAAAGCCACAAATTTAGATTGATCAAGACCTTAAAGAGCCATCTTTGCTTCTGCATTCCAGACCTGTCCAAGTGAATGCTTACATTTCATTTCCTTACTACCGTCTTTACCTGCAAGTTAACCTTTTAGGAATCCGACACTAGGACTTCTCTCTGCTGTCTAAATCCTCTCCCCATTTAGAAAGTAGTTGACTTCCTTATTCCTTCTGCCAAAGTGCACTTCCTGACACTGCATTGCATCTGCCACTTCTTTGCCCATTCTCCCAACCTGACAGGATGTGACATACCATGTTCGTAATTGCGCAGAAGACCATTTGTTGAGACAAATGCCACCGTTTCTCACAAACTGCAATTAGGTTGCATCAGTCTCAGGAGCACTCTGTGATATCCTGGCCCACACCAATTTTACAGAGACAGCTGGCACAAGAGACTTGACAATGAAACACATGCCAAAAATATCTACAGCAGAAAGAAACATGATTGCAGTCCACTCCTGGTGGATTAATTCTAAATATACTCAGGTCCTCAACTTGTTCATTTAACATTCTTACTCAGCATGAACTTGCAGGGAGCTGAGACCGTCTGCAGTTGACAGTTGAAGTGAATTGCCAAGTGCAAGGTTGAGCTACCCAGATGAGTACTCTCCCAATCGGGTCACTGGATGGCGAACAGGAGAAAACGGAATTTATGTTTCCTCTTATTTCCTTTTTTATGCAAGGCTCTGAAGGGGGAAATGTTGTGAATCCATCCTGGTTGGGCCTGGTAACTACCAACCACAACCTGAACCTCGAGCCATCTCATTTTATTTTCTCTAAAACACATCCAAACCATACTTCCCCGCCTTTATTTCAAATTTCTAAAAGTCATTAGCAGAAAAATGAACAATTCTTATGAAGGATCTCTAGCAATGGAAATCTGGAAGTGTACAGGACAAAGAAAGGTAGGGTGTTCTTCAAATATACTTGAATACTTCCATTAGCTAGGTTGTCATTTTGAATATTACTCAGTACTCTTCTATTCCAGGCCATTCAAAACTATCCTGGAACTAGTCCAGTATATCACCTGACTGATGGAAGCTTACTGAGGTGATTGGTGCCAAAAATAGATTATGTAATGCATCAGAGAATATTGACGATGAGCAAGAAGAGAGTAAACAAATCATTTTTGGAGAAGAGCCCCAGGGAAGTTTAAACAGGAATTGCTGCAGTTCAGGGATTGCATCTGTCAGTCTTCTCCTGAATCAATTAAAGAGCCATCTTCAGTGATGTTTTGCCCACATGACTAATATGTTTTCTTAACCTGCCTTATTCGCAGAACACCGCAATTGTTGGAAATTTGGAGGAGGATGTCTCTTGAATTAAATACAACAGTCACTTACAGAGGGAATGCAAAATATCCCCAAGCATTATTTTCTAATGTTTAGTTGGTATTCTGATTACTGAGCACTGCTTCATGTGATCTGTATTACTTCCCTACAGAATATCCATCCTCCCATTCAGAAACTGGTCATCTCTGGCATTCTGCACTCAAAATACCTTCACCAGCAAGTTCCCCAAACTTTGGTCAGCTTTGAAGGAAAATGACAATAAATTTCCTCAATTTGGAAAACAGGCCTTTGAATTTGCTTTGCTGGCTGAAAAGACAAAAATTTTACTGCACGATTCCTTTCTCTACATTGTAAGGTTAGCTCAACATCAACAATGAACTTGCAATTACATATTGCCAGCGCCCACAGGAAAAGGAATCCCAATGTTGTATGTGATGTCATGTATGTACTCTTGACAATAAATCTGAAATCTGAATAACTGATGTGCTCACCTTTAAAGTGCAAGCTTGGACAAGTAAGGCAAATTTAAATTCTAGTGAGTGACTATCTCAGAGGACCTTTCCGAATCCAACCATGAATGTTTGTCAATGCTCTTCTTCCTCAGGACTTGGCGAAGGCTTGGTATGAACTTGACAACCTTGACACCTTGTCAACCTCAAACACCTTAACAAACTTCTACAAATGTGTCATGGAAAGTGTGCTGACCAGCTGCATCACGACCTGGGATGGGGCACTAATACCTCTGAGAGGAAAGCCATGTGATAAGTAGTGGATGCAGCCTAGCGCATCACAGGAAAAATTCTCCCCACTATCTCAAAAATTTACATGGAACACTGCCAACGGAGAGCAGCAGCAATCATCAAGGATCCACACCACCCTAGGATACATTCTGATCTCGTTGCTGCCATCAGGAAAGAGGTATAGGTGCCTTCAGACTCACACAACCAGGTTCAGGAACAGTTGCCACCTCTCCACCATCAGAGTCCTAAACAATTAACTCAATCAGATTCTCGTTTAAGGGCTTTTACTTTGCACATTATTTATTACTGAATATTTTTTTTTTAATATTGTAGTCAGTTTGTCTACATTTCTTTCTTTGTTTGCATTTTTCTCTTTTCTTTACACATTTTTTCTTGAGTACAGTTTTTGCACTTCTGACAAGTAGAAATTCTGCCTCACCTGCAGGAAAAAGGATCTCAGGGTTGTATGTGATGTCATGTATTCACTCTGACAATAAATCTGAACTTGAATTTTGATATTTCTTATCACAATTAGTAGATGTTCCAAATTGTTTCACAGCCAAGTGATTATTTTAGGACATATCAGTGTTGCAGAAGAAACCAATGACCAAACAAAGCCTCACAAACAACAAACCATCATGTTGCCAAGAAACCAGAGGCCCCCTCTGAGAATATCGAGGATGAAAAGCTTTCATTCATTTTTGTTCATTCCCTCTGCACGTAGAAATCAGTGTTACTACTGAACATGTACATTAGGCCCATTGCGTAGGTGTCAGGTGAAAAAGAGCTAACCCACCAAATCCGAGTACTTTGCAGATCCCACCTCTTCAAATATGAGTGATAATGAGTGTATATTAAACCCATTGTCATTATCAACAACACAGGTTATGTTCTTTGCACTGCATCTATATCCTGAATGGACCAAACACAGTGACCAAAAGTGCACAGAGTATATCATGTGCCATCTGGCCAGTTTCACCATGGACTTTTAAGTATTTGAACTTGAGAGATCTGCAGTCTATGTCAGGTGATGATAGGTATTAATTGACATGTTAGTCATTATTTCTAATGCACATGAACCAGTTGTATGAGTATGACTTCACATGGTAATGCAGTAACTTGCAAGTTTGGACTTTATTTTCCATCAATTAGTCAAATACTGAACTCCATTTGTAAAATCTTTCCTGCCTCCTCTGAGTTCATAGTCACCTTTGGCTTCCCCACCCCTGCCCTGAAACTTAATATTACCTGTGAATTGAACGAGTTGCAATCTCCAGCAGAGTATACATGCAAGGAATGTTTGTAAAGGCATCTCTTTACCTCCTATCACCTTCAACCACTAGTGTGATCAAACACAGATTCATCAGAATCCGAGGGTGCACTGACTGATTTTGACAAGAGCGTAGCTTCTTCCCTTGGATGGAGAGCCTAGGCATAACTTTAAAATCAGACCTGGACTATTCAACAAATTGGTCAGGAAGCATTTCCTTCCCCGCAGAGGAATGTGAAACTTTGAAAAAATTTGAGATGTGTGAGAAACACAGCTCATTGATTAAATAATTTTGCAGAGTCAATAGGTGAAGTGATATAACCTTTTTAATCAACTTTCTTGCAAGAGCGGGTGCCCTTCAGAAAGGCAAACACACTGATACTCAACAAACTTTTTTATATATATTTTTGGTGTTAATAACCACTCCTCTGTTAGTTTAATTGGTTAGTTAACTGAGTAATTGATATGTTAGCTTAACCTCATCTTAAAGCCTGTCCTTGTTTACTTCTCCCACTATCTTTATTTTACTACCCCTACCATTATTTATTCTTATCCTTATTTGGTATGATGATTTGTCACATGTTCCCATTCTTTCACAGTTTTTTAAATATATCAAGTTGGCCTTACCTGCAATCTCTTGCAGGAACTGACCTTCCTTTGTATTCTAGCAGACACCCCCCCCCCCCTTCGCTCACAAGTCATAAGTCTCATATCTGCTTTCTCTGGACAGCCATTGTTACACTGCTCATCACATTCTGCTGGAAAAGCACTTTGGATATTTTTCACAGATGCTTGCTCAGTGACATTAAATCTGAGATCAATAGATCTTATTTCCTAAAAGGGCAGGTGAGACACACTTAGTTTTCAAACTAAAGCCCCTTTCACACTTGTAAGTGATCCCAGGAATTAACCGCCAATCAGCCTTTAAAGTGTCTAGCGTGAAAGCAAAATCAGCTCAACGCTGGTGTCAGATGATGTCATCTCATGCTGGGAATTGATGGCCTCGACCCCTAATACAATATCCGGCATCTGCAGACACAAATCAGATAAGTGTGAAATGGGTAATTGCATTGTGGGATTGAAATGACCCAAGTTTTTGTGTGAGTGCAGGAAGAAAAGATTAAAATGAAGGTATAAACTTTGCCATGGGAAAGTCACAGTGGGAAAGAGAGAGAGAGAGAGAGAGAGAGAGAGAGAGAGAGAGAGAGAGAGAGGAAATAAATAACAATAAACTGCAATAAATAGCAATAGTAAATAATTTTTAAACATCATGGAACAATTGGTAGTGCTATAGCGCACAATTTATAAAGACTGTGGGGAAAAAAGCAATGGAGGACCTGACTTCCTAGAATGCTGGGTGGCAGAGAAACTCCTCTATGAATGCTGCATGTACACAGCTGGGCATACAATCCTTTCTCTGTCGCATGGAATTCTGGGAGGGCCGATCTGCCATCACTTTTCCCACGGCATTTATAAATTGTGTGCGATAGCACTACAAACTTACCCATGCTGTATAAATTGAGTGCTATAGTGCTACCAACTTTCCCACGCTGTTTAAAAGTTGTCCACTATTACCATTTATTGCTCGCATTTCTCCACGGTCCCTTATAAAGGTTTATATAAGTCAGCACAACAACAACAGGGGCTGAAGGGCTCATACTGTGCTGTACATAAAGCTTAATTATGTTATAATTAGGCATGATTAATTTTGTTCAAATAAAACATAATATATCGATCAGGATTTTGGGCAGGTTCACCATCACTCGATGAGTCATGACATCATCAGTAGTAGGCCGAATGGTCCTAAACCCGGGGATGGCTCCTTGCAAGTGGCCAAGTGTGAAAAGTTAAACCTCCATTCCTATCCCAGAACACTGAACAGCCAATTTGGTGGGATTCAAGTGTGAAAGGGGCTTTAAGACACAAACTGGCTAAAAGGAAGTAAATCAGGAGGCAGTATGGCAGAACCCGCAAAATAGTACAAGGTGAAAATGAGGAACTGCTCCATGCTGGAAACTATTTCTATTCAGAGAATTGGAGCTATGATCTTTTGGAAAGATAGTGCACATTGAATGTGGATGAATAACTTACTGTTCCTTTCCCCCCCTCAATTTGGGATATCAACCAAATAGTCATAATAAGATCATCCATAGAGTTGACCATGATTTTTATTAAATGACTTCCTTACATTTTTTTTTTGTTAATTTCATTCATTTCACTCTAAGCGAGTCAATGCAAAGTAATCTACTCCTCTGCAAAGTTTTTGTGCTGTGTTGTATGTCACAAGCAATGAAGGATTGGAAATGTTCTTTTCTGTTCTCCTGAATAAGTGAGAATAATCTTTTTTAGCTGTCCTGACCAGAATATGAGAACTTTAAAAGAATTTGTCCTGATCTTTTCCTTACTCTTGATTACAATTTTAAACCAACCCCGATTTATTACCAACAGCCCAAATGAAAAAAATTAAGCTCAGATGTTCCTTGGCTTTGCTCCCATTCCACCAGAGTTACCACACCAAAATATGGAGGAATTTCTTGTCACTAATAAGCAGGCTTCAAGGAAACTTGCAGCCCTTGTTCTATATTTGGTCTCAAACCATTAAGTACTCATCTGCCCACAGGAAAATGTCTTCAAATTTGACATCTTAAGTCAGATGAACTTTATTTTAATATCAAACATTAAGAAAAATTAATCAACTATATTCCATTCTTTTAAGTATTGTTCCTTATGTTCAAATGAGTTCACAACATAGCCAAAACTACTGAGCTAAGCAGTAAAATGGAATAGTATATTTTACCAGTTAGGATTCGAGAACCTTGGTTAAGAAAGGAATTTGAAGGTTTGATCAGGGAAAAAAAGGAAGCTTATGTCAGGTATAAGAAAGAGCGAGTCCTTTGAGGTTTGTAGAAGATATAAGAGAGATCTTAAGAAAGCAATTAGGAGGGGAAAAGGAGATATTAAATGGATGTGGCCAACCTAATTGAAGAGAATTTCAAAACCTTTTATAAATGAATGACAAGTTAAAGCGTAGCTCGGGAAAAACTATGTCCCCTCAGAGTCTTAAGATTTGCATGAAGTCCTTGGCTGGTGCCCTGAATTAATACTTTTAGTTAGGGGAGGCAAACACTGATGGTGCAGAACATGTCAAAACATTTTCTCTAACTTAGCAGGCAGCCAGATTAAATATCAAGAAATATCATGGTACAGAATGGTTGTGTTCATATTTTACAAAGAAAACAAATCAGTAGGACAGAGAAAAATAAAAAGAGAAAAATCACATAAGAATGCATAATCCAATTCATTGTTGAATAGTTATAATTATGGAAACCCTGGGATGCCAATTTTTCCATAATAACTGAAGGTGTGAAACTTTAATGAGATCCATGGCGATAACTATCCTGTGATTAGTTGCTCTTCCTTCATCAGTCAAACCGACAATGCTGACTTGTAGCTTGGCCATAATGGGCCTTACAGCCCTGTCTGAACCTGTCCACTTGAACCTTCTAACAGGACCATGGTTGATTTCTTCCTTCCCTAATCCAGGCCTCATCATTCGTGACTGTCCATCTCCCAACCTGGCAAGTAATTCACAGATTGAGCTTTGACTTTTTCTTCTTGATATCACTGATGGGCAGACAAGAAGGAATGCTTACTTATCAACTACCCTAGCCAACTATTAACTTCTCATTTATCCCCTTCTTCTCACGGTGAGAACCAGTGGGAACTTACTTCAGTTTACAAGATGGTGCAGTTGGTAGGGATGCTGCCTTGGAACTCCAGTATCCTGGTTTCAATCCTGACTTCCACTGCTGTCTGTTTGAAGTTTCCACATCCTACAGGTGTGAGGTAGGGGAAAATTAGATTGTTGCGGAGTAGGTTTAGATAGGTCAGCACAGCATCATGGGCTGAAGGGCCTGTAATGTGCCGTAATGTTCTATCCAAAAGGTGTGCGGGTTGGAAAGCTAATTGATCACTGTAACTTGCCCCAAGTGTATGGGTGAGGTAGACTCTGGAGGGAGTTTAATATGGGGAGAATAAAATAAGATTCATGTAAACAGGTGCATGATGATCAACACAGACTTGGTAGGACAAAGGACTCGTTACCCTGTGGTGTGATTCTTTGAAGCTGTCTTCCACCAAAGAGGCACTGCGCGGCATTCTGTGCAAAGTTTTGGGAGCACGTTAATTCATGCACCGATATCACTGGTTATCCAACCTATCAGAGAAAATGGCCTGAACCTGGCACTGTGATTGTTGCTTGTCTGCCCATTAAACCCATACTTAAAGTGAGCTGGACCAGTGGCATGAACTTTATGAATAGAAAACAGGCTCCCACCTGACTGGAGCTGGCAGAGCAACATAATCCTTTCACAACATAAATCCCTGCTGACGTGCTCCGAGGCTCCCCCTGCCTGAACCAGCTGTCAGAACTCCGACAAGATCCATCACAAATTCAATAATACTACAAGAAGTTTAAAAGTAATAAGAAGGCATAAAACAACAATAAGATCACACTACCATTTAAGAACACAGGATGGTGAAAAAGTAAGGAGAAAAGCAAACTAAGATGAGAATCAAATGGTGCATCATGAGAGTAGACAGGATCCTTAACATATTTCCCCTTTAATTTAAATGTTTTCCATTTTATCACCTGCTCTCCTGAAGGTGTTTTCACTTTGCTTGTGCAATCACTGATTGCATTATGAATGTCACTCACTAAATGAATGAGTTTCAGCAAGGGAATGTTAGTAAACCACGTGAACATTTCTAGAAACATGTGGCGATCTAATCCTCTCTCCATCTAATGATCGCTTACACTTTAGGTTTCTTCATAGCAAAGCGATTACACCTTACCCAAGAAGTAGAGCTGAGTTACCCTACTTCCTCAAGTCCCCTTAACATACCTTTGAAAGGGAAGTGAGAAAAAAAAAGCATTGTATTTTGTGAACAGTAGATGCCACTTTAAGTGGCTGCAGGTTGAGGATGTAGGGGAAGCCGTGATGGGATTGGCCTGCGGTGCCCAAATTACAGTAATTTAAGCCCCCTAATCTGGGTGGCCCAGGAAAAGGTTGGTGGTCCTTGTACATTAGTATCCAATTCTGCATGGCCACTTCCAAGAGAAGAGCAAGATGCAGAGAAAGAGACAGTGCGATCTCATTTCTATGGCCACTGTGATGCCGGTGAAGAGGCTTCATTAGCTGGAATGTATAAAAGCAAGGAGGTTATGGTACAATTATATAAACTATTAGTTCGGCCATTGTTGGTGAAAAGTGTGCAATTCATATCGCCATACTGCAGGAAGGACCGAGGAGTTTAGCAGGATGTTGTTTGGGATGGAGTGTTTGTTGTGTAGAGAGAGTGGATAGGCTGGGTGGGTTTTCCAGAGGGGAGAGGAGGTTGATGGAGACTTAAATGAAGTACATACAGTTGCAAGGGGAATATGCAGGGTAGATAGTAAGACACATTTCCTCATCAACCAAGGACGATAAATTCAGGGGGGACATATTTAAAGTAATGGGTAGGAGGTCTATGGGCAATCTGAGGAAAGAAGTTTCACCTGGAGGATGGTTGGAATTTGTAATGCACGGACTGTGCAAGTGATGGAGGCAGCTACATTCACTATATTTAACTATTTAGACTTGCACTGAAATTGACATCCTCCAGAATGCCATGGTCCAAATCGTAGAAAATGGGACAAAATACTTGGCATCAGCTTTGACCATTTGTCCAAATACATGATCTGATGGTCAATAGGTCTTATGATAAACAGTGTTAAGTAATGTGAATCCATATTTCATGGGTAAAGTTACACTATAGAACCAGCTCAGAATTACCAAATACATATCATGGTGGGGATGGGGCGGGGGGGGTGGGTGGGGGAAGGGCAGAATGACTAGTGAGCTAAGTGGAAGAAAGTCAGACCAATGTATTCAGAACAATCTTCTGAATTTGAGGTGCAGACACATTGCTAGGCTACATTAGAAACATTCAAATCACAGGTACAATTACAAGGTTCGAAAGACATTTGTAGAGATAGAGATATAGAAAATATGGGCTTCGAAGGATTTCAACCAAATGGGACCAGCTCACAATGCCACCTTATTCAGCATGGATGAGTTTGGCCAAAGGCCCTGTTCCTTGTTGTATGATTCTATAGTAGTTTCTGATTATCCAAAAAATGTTCTACCAAAATTCTCGAATATCCAAAAAAAATTTTGTCTGAGACATGATGTCACAAGTTTAAAAAAAGTTGTTTTTTTTACCCACCATGCTCAAGTGGAGCTACAAAGGAGACATTTGTGTCCACAGGTTACACGTTGAAGGAAAGGATAGCACTGATTATTTATTTATAAATGGTCATTTTTTTTCCATGAGTTACTTGTGATAAATTGCATTGTGGCATTCTCAGAATTTGAATTTGAATTGAATACACCAATCCGCAGTCTCTCCCCGCTCGTCCGAGCCACGCTCTTTCTTGCCTGAGCCACACTCTCTCCCCGCTCGCCCACCTGAGCCACTCCCTCTGTCAAATACCCTTTCAGCAGGGCCGCTGAAATTCTGCTGGAGGCCAATCCCTGGGACTATACGTGCAATGTCCTAGCACTTACAGGTGAGGTGAGACTTTGGGTTCCCGGGCAAGAGCAAGGACCTCGGGCCCCCGGGCAGAATTGGCGACAGCAGTGGGGAAGTGTTGGGGATTGGCGACCGCCGATACGAGTACTCTGCTGTTACTAGTGGGCTGCTTAAAGAAATTTCTCAATAATCCAAAAAATTCGTATAACTGATATAGGTCAGGTCCCAAGCATTATGGATAATCGGGAATGTACTCTATTAGTTAGTGGCATTCAATGGTCTATTGGCTTTCTACTGGCCTTCAGAGCATACAATGCTGAAATGGCAAGTTTCCCCTCCATTATCCAAATGTTCAGCTCAACAAGCACAAAAACTCAAACATAAAAAAAAGAACAATAAAAAAATTGAATAAAAATAGTTAAGAGTAAAGTGACGATGGAATACAGGCTGCTTATAAAACAGTTACTGCTACTGAGGTATTGCAGAAAATTACTTCACACAAAATTAGGTTTTGCGAGAATGATTCATGCCAGCAGTGTTCCAGATCTGACTAGCAAAGAATCAGAGTAGACATCTCACAGAAACAAATTTAATCCACATAGTCTTTCTATTAAAATGAATTTTAAGAGCGGTTTCTTGGACTCCAGTCGTGCAGATGGCTTAATAATTCACAGGGTACCTTATGTTTTTACTTAGCATGAACACACATCCAAGAGTCCTTCAACATCCTTGAAGAAATGGAAATTACATCATCTTCTTCTAGCATCACTCTGCTCATGGCGAGTAGGACTGGTATTGATTATATTCCATTCAGTTCACAGTCAATATTCTTCCAATAAATCTAAACCAGTTTACTGAAGAGTTCTCTCAGCTAAATTACATGCATGTCGATGCTTACTCAACCCTCCTGAGTTTTCTCTCATTGAAATTTGAAGAATTAATATGGTTTACCATACAAATATGCATGAAATATATAATTTTAAAAGTTAGAAATGTTAACTTTTAGCACAGCGGAAGAGAAAGGTCTAAATTCATTAAAAAAAACAATGTGGTAACTATGCGACCATTAATCTCTCCTCATGGCTTAAATACATGGATCTGGGGTTCAGTGTTAACACCCAGTTTGTACTAAGTTAGCTGATCTCATCTGGAGTCTGCAAAGTGTAAACTGAGGGAGGGGTTTTCTTGCGAATGGTATCCAATGACTCCTGATACAGAGTTCACATGTTCATTTAACTAAGTCCAGGATGAAACTTGAAGAAAACCCTCATGTTCAAATAACTAGAATTCTTGGTATATACAGTAATTGCTGAGAACGTTACTCCTAATGGTAGTATCAAGGACTAAGATCCATAGTTGCAGAATAAGAGGTTGTCCATTTAAAGCCAAGATGAGGAACACTTTCTATTTTCAGAGGATCCTGACTCTTCTCAAATTTCTAACCCAGAGGTAGAATCATAGAATATATTCAAAGCAGAGACAAAAAGACATCTAAACCATAAGGGGATGAAAGGTAAGGGGTGAAAGCAAAAAAAAAATGTGGTATTGAGGTCAAGATGGGATTAACTATATTCTTACCAATTGGCCTACATCTGCTACTGTTTTTCATGTCCTTAGAAAGAAACATGACCATTCTGATTTTAGGATGTGTGTTTCTTTAACAGTAAGCAAATTTAGATGGATGAATCCAGATCTGGTATGACGATATTGACATTATTAGTGCACTGCAGATATGGAGCAGTCAGCTAGCTCACTTTGGAACTGCTCACTGCATGTTTGGAAGGACCACTGAAAGTTGGGCCACAGACTGTCATAAAATTATAAAGTACTGAAATAGAGCACAGAGCCCATTGTGGGGTTCAGGCTGTTCGAAACACTGATTAAACTATTCCGGGTGGAGCTTCTTTGACTCTTCAACCTGAAACCTGTTTCACCTTGCCTTAGGTACTGCCCAATCTCACAAAAAGTTCCAGCTTTATTTTCTACTTTTATTTCTGATTTCCAGTGTGTGCAGTATTTTTTTTTGTATTCTAAATACCTATTTTTAACCAGTGAACCTATCAATTAACTATGAACAAAGCTGTAGGTATTTGTTGATAGTTTAAAGATCTTTCATAATTATTTACTTGTGCAAATTCTATTACACGTATATAAAATCACACAATGGTATTATTGCACGATATCATCTAGAAATGCCATTTGATATTTTTAAATTTCTGGTAATGTAGCAAATGTGTCGCAGTGTGAAATGAAGAACGAGAAAATGATCGGATGTGGTTGAGTTGAAGTTCAGTAAAAGTTGTTTTCTCAAACAGTTACCGGCAGCTTTTAAAAACCCGACCATTCCAAATGACATCATCGCATTGTTCCCCCCCCCGCCCCCCCCCCCCCCATAACCAGTGATAGGAGGCTAAACCTCTGGTCCCATTACTGTCCACCGCTCTTGGCAATCGTCCGCGCCTTTGCATCGGGGGTTATGGCAAGGGATGGTCAAGGTGGAGATGAGTGGGTTTTAGTTGGTCAATCGTAATGTCTCTGTATGCCCCCCCACTCCCCAATGTTCAGTACACACTTTGTACGATTGTTTTGTAGCACTCTGAATGGGCCCTCTTATGGCCTTTGTAAGGGTGGTCCATGTGCATCTCTACACACAAACACACAGTCTCAGAGTTCCTTTAGGATTAAGGGTGTCATTGTTCTATGCCTTGATCTGGGAATTGGCACCAATTTTCCAAGCCACTCCCACTCCGACAAACTCCCTAGATACAATGAGTGAGGCTCCATAAACCAACTCAGCTGATGAGGAGTTGAGATCCTCCTTGGGTGCCATTCTTATTCTCAGGAGGATCCAGGGCAGCTCGTCCACTCAATCAGGTCCCTGGAGGCAGGCCATCAGTGCAGCCTTCATGTACCTATGGAACCGCTCCACCAGGCCATTCGACTGCGGGTAGTAGGCTGTCGTGTGGTGGAGCTGCATTCCCAGCAGTTGCGACAAAACGTCCCAGAGGGCAGAGGTAAATTGTGGGCCTCTGTAGGAGGTGATGTGTGTGGGTAGGCCGAACTGAGATACCCAGACAGAAATTAAAGCTCTGGCGCATGAATCGGTCGATAAGTCCATCATAGGAACTTGCCTTCAGCCACCTAGTGAATTTGTCAATGACCGTTAACAAGTGCCTAAACCCTCATGATACCAGAAGTGGGCCAACAATGTCGACATGCGCTGCGGTGGCTGGAAAGGCTGAAGAGGCCCCTTCATGTGCCTTTGCACTTTTGCTGATCGGCAGTCCATGCACGTCTCTGCCAGTACATGACCTGCTTTTTGAGTCCATGTCATACAAATTTGTTGGCTATCAGGTGGACTGTTGCTCAAATTGAGGGGCAGGACAGTCCATGAATGGATCAAAAATGTAATATCTCAACAGAGGGACGATAGGGTGATACTGCTTGAATGAAGGAGCGGGACAGGGCATCAGCCACCATATTATTCTTACCGGAGATATGTTTAATCCTGGTTGAACACAGATATGTAAGATAGGTGGCGTTGCTGGCAGGTTGACCAGGGATCTGATGCCTTTGCGAAGGCAAATGTTATTAGTTTGTGGTCCAAAAAATAGCGGAAGTGTGTGACCACTAGGTACGGCGTCAGCAGTTCCCTATCGAATGTGCTGTATTTCGTTTCTGGAGAGAAAGAGTGCCTACTAAAAATCACTAGAGGCTTTCACTGCCCATTGGCATACTGTTCCAAGACTCCGCCTACTGGCGCATCAAACGCATCTGTCGTCAAGGCGGTCGGTGCGTCTATTTGTCGATGGACCAGCAATGTTGCCTTCACTAGGATGTCTGGTCTGTTGAAATGCTACTGTCGATACCTTTGACAACTCAAGTTCTTTGGCACGACTGGGTATAAGGGGTTTCATAATATGAGCTGCAGAGGGTAGAAAGTGATGATAGAAATCGACCATCCCCACAAATTTCTGGAGTTCTTTGATGGTGTTGGGCCTCGGGAATTTGAGGATAGCTTCCACCTTGCTAGGTAATGGAATGACACCCCGGCTACTGATCTGATGTCCCAAGAACTCGGTGGAGTACTGCCCAAATTTGCACTTTGCAGGGTTCACATATAGATCAAACTCCTGTAGGCGGCAGCAGAGCAAACGAGGATGCTGAAGGTGCTCTTTGCGGGAGTGGCTGGCGATGAGTATGCCGTCCAAGTATACGAAAAAGAAGTCCATGCCATGCCCCACTGCGTCCATCAGTCACTGGAATATTTGCGCAGCATTTTTGAGCCCAAAAGGCATTCTCAAAAGTTCGAAGAGGCTGAATGGTGTTATGATGGCGGTCTTGGACACATCCACTGGGTTTACAGGTATTTTATAAAATATTAAGACAATTTTATAAAATATTCTGGCCCCATGAAGATTAGCTGTAGAGTCCTGTTAATTGGGCACAGGGTAGCGGTCTGCAGTAGTAGTGTTGTTGAGACGCCTGTAATTCCTGCAAGGTCTCCAGCCTCTTGTGACTTTGGGGACCATATGTAGTGGGGAAGCCCAAGGGCTATCAGACCTGCATATGATTCCAAGTTCCTCCATTTTGTGGAACTCTTGTTTTGCAAGCCCCAACTTGTCGAGTGAGGATGTGGTGTGTGATGCCATGTTCGGGTGTGGCAATGGAGAACTGGGGAATGTCCGGAAAATCTGCAAGAAGTTTGGCGAATTTGTTGTTCGAGTACTCCGTGGTGTCTAGGTGTGGAGCAGGTAGTTTTGCTTTTCCAAGGCAGAAAGTCTAGAACGTTGTGGTGTTAACCAACCTTTGCCATTTTAAGTCTACCATCAGTAAGTGGGCACTGAGGAAGTTGGCACCCAGCAAAGACCAGGACACAGCATCAAGAATGAACTTCCATGTGAACTTACTGTCACTTAATTTCAGGGGTATAGTCCGTGTTCCGTACGTATGAATTAAACTGTTATTCACTGCAGTGAGCGCAGGACCCATGCTCCTGGTACGGGTGTCAAAGTCCAAAGGAAGAATGACACTAACCTCCGCAACTGTGCCGACTAGAAATTTGTGCTGGGAGATTTCATCCCAGACGTAAACTGTAACAGGAGCCAGCCGCCGGTAGCCATTGTCACGGAGTCATGCTTGTCTGCGGGAACGTGCGCCCTCGTTGCCAAAACTCATGGAGCTTGAGCCTTTAGGTGTGACGCAGCACTAATTTCTATGGGCCTTGCTGTTTCGTGCACCACAGAATGTCTACACAGGCAGCCACTGTTGAAGGGTTATCAAAGCCTTCATCAGCCAACATGAGGCAGATGTCTTCTGGCATATGCTCTAAAAGCAACTGCTCAAAGGTCTATGGCCATCGACCAGTGCCAACATGTCGTTCATTAACTCCAAAGAGGAGCGGTCCCCCAGACCATTGATAAGGAGGAACCGTGCAGCTCACTTGCATCATGAGAGACCATAAATCCAGAGAAAGAGGGCTTTTAGGGTTTTGTACTTGCTGAGAGCTAGTGGGTCCCGAAGGAAATCCACTACTTGACCAGCTATGTCCTAGTTGAAGGCTCTTACCACATGATAGTACCTTAGTGGCATCCACTTCCATATTGTGAATGTAGAACTGCACATCAGCCTGCCCGAACCAAACTTCAGGTTGAGTGGTCCAAAAGACAGGCAGTTTGAGTGAAACCGCTGCGTTGTCACAGTGCAAAATGAAGAACGAGAAAATGATCAGATGTGGTCGAGTTCAGAAAAAGTAGTTAACTCAAACAGTCACCTGCAACTTTTAATACCCCATGCTTTCCAAATGACGTTATCGCATTGTGACGTTATGATGTCACTCGGAACCTCCCAAACTGGTTCGATTAAGTCTCTGGTGAGCCGCTCCAGTAACATCAATGTCAGGACAGTCCAGTAAATACAGTGCAGGTTAAATCAAAGGTAATGCTATTTTCAAAAAAATAGATAGTGAAATTGTTGCTATATATTGGAGCGACTTCATCACCAACATCGAAGTACTCGAGATGACAGAGGCCGACAGCATCGAATCCATGCTGCTGAAGATCCAACTGCGCTGGGTAGGTCACGTCTCCAGAATGGAGGACCATCGCCTTCCCAAGATCGTGTTATATGGCGAGCTCTCCACTGGCCACCGAGACAGAGGTGCACCAAAGAAGAGGTACAAGGACTGCCTAAAGAAATCTCTTGGTGCCTGCCACATTGACCACCGCCAGTGGGCTGATTTCACCTCCAACCGTGCATCTTGGTGCCTCACAGTTCGGCGGGCAGCAACCTCCTTGGAAGAAGACCGCAGAGCCCACCTCACTGACAAAAGACAAAGGATGAAAAACCCAACACCCAACCCCAACCCACAAATTTTCCCTTGCAACCGCTGCAACCGTGTCTGCCTGTCCCGCATCGGACTTGTCAGCCACCAACGAGCCTGCAGCTGACGTGGACATTACCCCTCCATTAATCTTCGTCCGCGAAGCCAAGCCAAAGAAGAAAGAATATGCAATAATCAAGTGGATAAAGAACAAACCATTTTAACTTGCTGAACTTGACATCCAGAACACTCACCAAAATTAATCCAGCAGATATTTCAAAACAAAGCAGAAATCACAGGATTTATTTGAGAAATTGTACTGTCATTGAGCTACCCAGAGTATAGGTCTGGGCCAAACAGTTCTATGTTCGAAAATAAATGTTAAGTTATATGTTTAGATTTAATATTGGATCCTGAAAGGAAAAAAAAAATAAATCACTGCAATAATGACTTGCCTTTCAGCTGAATTATTTGTCATAATTACAGGTCATGTTGTTTAAAAGGTCATAGATTACTCTGTGGGCTAGCCATAAGACAGCATAATTATGGTAAGGATTGAACTATTACCATTAAGTCCAATATATTTACATACAACAGTGGAAGCACCTACTATTTTTTTTCTTTTACAATGGCTGCTCTTGTACAATAAAAATAAATGAATAATTAGAAATAAGACCATAAAATAGTGGAACTATGTTGTGTCATGCACCACTGGCAGAGATAAATGGGGTTAATATATCAGGTTCATCGTCATTCAATAGAAAAGATTCATGAAAAGTCACTGAAATATTACTTCTTCTACCTTCTCAAACATTGTCTAACTGGCTGACTATTACCACCATTTTCTCTTGTTAGTTCAGATTTCCAGCATCTGTAGTTTTCTACTTTTACATTTACAAACTTGCACCTAAAAGGTGTCGCAGAAAAACCGTACCAAACATTTCATATGTTCTGCTGAAACTTCGGCAACATTTCAAACCAACCCCATTGCTGACATTAAACAGTCAAAATCTTCTGTATTTAAATTGTAATTAATGACAGATTCTATTTAGTAGAATCCTAGCGAAGATTTTGCCTGCAATGGAGAGCAACATGATTCCCCTGTAGTTTGAGCAGTCTGATTTCTCGCCTTTGTTTTTGTACAGGGTGATGATGGTGGCATCACGAAGATCCTGAGGCAGTTTACCTTGGTCCCAACAAAGCTTGAAAAAGTACTCGAGATGGCAGAGGTCGACAGCATCGAGTCCACGCTGCTGAAGATCCAGCTGCGCTGGATGGGTCACGTCTCCAGAATGGAGGACCATCGCCTTCCCAAGATCGTGTTATATGGCGAGCTCTCCACTGGCCACCGTGACAGAGGTGCACCAAAGAAAAGGTACAAGGACTGCCTAAAGAAATCTCTTGGTGCCTGCCACATTGACCACCGCCAGTGGGCTGATAACGCCTCAAACCGTGCATCTTGGCGCCTCACAGTTTGGCGGGCAGCAACCTCCTTTGAAGAAGACCGCAGAGCCCACCTCACTGACGAAAGGCAAAGGAGGAAAAACCCAACACCCAACCCCAACCAACCAATTTTCCCCTGCAACCGCTGCAATCGTGTCTGCCTGTCCCGCATCGGACTTGTCAGCCACAAACGAGCCTGCAATTGACATGGACTTTTTTTACCCCCTCCATAAATCTTCGTCCGCGAAGCCAAGCCAAAGAATGACAGATTCAGTTTCATTCGAATAAACAATGTTAAGCAACCATCTGAGAGTCCTGATAATTAACCAAGGTGTACAAGTGACACAAATGTATCTCTGAAACAGTAAATTTCAATCTAATTAATGTTCTTTCAATGAGAATCACACTATGATTAAAAATAGATTTAATATACAACACTTGCTAAATAGATAGCAGCAAATTTTCCCAGTTGTGAAAGACAGCAAGAGAAGCGTACCTCTGAAAAATACTCATCTACCTAAAGTTCCACAAACAACTACCTGTATTTAGCATCTCAGTCACGGGAGAGTGGAGTAAAGAGGAAGGTGATCAGCATTGATAACCCTCCTGCTTTCTCACACAGATGTCCCCACAGCATCCCGAATTGGGGCAGATCCCTAACAACCATGATTTCCTTCAGTCCCTTTTTCATCTCCTTCTTCATGTGTTGCAGAAAGCTGTAACATATCCATTAATAATAAAGCTCAATTGAGTTAGTTATCACTGACCCAAATTAAACATTAGCTCACTAAATGAGCAGGACATTTGTAGAGTCACGCTTTCTGATTGATACAGACATTAAGCATTGACGCCCAAAAGGCACCATCGAAGTTTGAGAGCTTGCAGCGCGATATTCTTATTGTTAAATTATTGGATCAATCCCATAACCATGGTGGATGAATAAAATGTGTCCTAAAGTGAAGTCTATTAAGTGCTGACTGTTTCTTTTCCAGCTGTGGAAGAAAGTCTTAATTATTCATAGCATCATGGTCGTACTTGTGTTCTCCATCAAAACTCTGCCTCAGACAGACTTGGGGATTACCAGACTCTGCAGTTGAATACATCCTCCTTCCCTTTTTGTCGGTTTTTCACATTGTAAAATCACCTCAAAATGCTTGAATGCATAAACCAAAATTGTCAAGTTTGGAAATATTATCTTTAGGTCAGGGACAATACTCTCTCCCAAATCTGAAAGTTTGTGGTCCAGTCTCATTCCTGATCAAAAAATTTATGTGGGTACGTCAGAGCAGTGCTGAATTATTTCCGAAATCTCAGATGAGATATTAGCCCAAAGTCCCTCCGACTCTCTCTGCTGGAGGTACACCAATCTTAGAAGAGTATAGGATGTCTTCGTGTCCTTGGCAATATTTACTCTTAGAACTGAAAAAGATTTACAGGACATTACTGACAGTTGTGCACGCTGTCAGCTGTATTTTGTATATTGAAAGAGTAAAGCTCCTTGTAGATACACAAGAGACTAAAGATGCTGGAATCTGGGGCACCATCGGTGGGAGAATGGTCAATATTTTGGGCAAGAACGCTCTTCACTGAAGACTACTTAATTCACTGAATTCGTTGCATTTTCCATGAAAGCTTTTTGTTAAGTCCTGAAGTTGTGAAAGCAGTTTTATAAACAAAGGATCCTCCTTTCTGATAAATCCAGTGTTACAGGTATGACATTTAAAGGAATGGCTTTGCTATGCTTTTAAGTAAAAAATTATGTTGACATTTCCTTTTTTAATCACTGATGGATGTCTCTGTTGCAATAACCTTTATTCTTCTCAGTATTAGTCCTCAATTATTATTTCAAACACACAACATAAGCCTAAAAGAACATAAGAAATAGGAGCAGGAATCGGTCATCTAGCCTGTCAAGCCTGCTTCACCATTCAATAAGATTATGGTTGATCTGATGATCGGCTCATCTCCACCTACCTGCCTTTTCCCCATATTTCTTAATTTCCCCTACTTTTTATGCAAACATTTATTTAAGAACATAGAAATCCACAGCATGGTACGGGACCTCAGCCCACAACGTTGTGCACGCACCTATCTAATCGTCTCTAAAATTATACTATTGTATCTGCCTCTACTATTCCATGCACCCACCACTCTGTGTGAAAACCTTGCCTCTTACATTCTCATTGCATTTACTTCCAAGCACCTTAAAACTATGCCATGTAAGCAATTTCAGCTCTGAGAAAAAGCCTCCATGCATCCACACGACCAATGCTTCTCTTTATCTTATGCACCTCTAGGCCAGGAGACATTACATTTTGCCGGGGTTACCATGAGGGAGTAGCGCTGCACTGTGCTCAGATGAATGAAGCTCTCCATGCAAGCTGTATCAAATAAGCAGTTTGTGATGTGACCATTTACCTTGATGTTCATCATAGTCCTGGCCAGTTGATGTGGGCTGTCCTGATCTGGGGTAATTGAAGCCAGCGTCTGATCGCTGTCTGAGTCGCTGCTGTAGAGTTGGTTCGGGGGTGCCCACCAAGATGGCTGCCCCCATGTCGTGGTGCTGCTCCTTGCCGCTGGAAGTGACGCGAGAAATGGTGCCATCCCATTTTGCGGACCCCACAGTCCAGCAATTGGAAGTGACACCAGAGGTGAAGCCAGAAGTGACATGGTCCAAGATGGTGGCAGCATCTGGCCACATGTGGCACTGCTGGAAGGGGGTTTGGACCTACATACCTTCCTGTAGTGTCCCATCTTCCCACAGGCAGAGCATGTAGTATTTTGGGCTGTGCAGATCTTTTGGGGATGCTTCACATGTCCGCAAAAGTAGCACTTCGGGTGCTCAATGGTGGTGATGGTGACTTGGGACCCTTCATCCCAAGATGGCAGCGTCCGAGCTCCCCATGTGGTGGCCGCATTCCCCGAGAAGAACTCTGCATTCAGCTGCACTTTAGCCAGATCAACTACTTCTTGCAGGCTTCGATTGCCTTTTTCCAGGACTCTCTGATGTGATCAGATGAATCCAGCCACACATATCAGGTCTTCTAGACGGGCAGCAGCAGACTTCCCTGCAGTCACAGGCTCGCCCCAGCTCTCACAGGGCCCACATGTACTCGTCTACTGACTCATCAGGCGCTTATCTATGACTGCCCAGAAGGAATCTGACATAGATGACATTCATCAAGGTCCGATACCGGTTATGCAGGAGCTCCAATGCAACCAAGTAAGTAGTGCAGTCCCTTATCATCTGGATGACTCAGTGGCCAACCTGAGTGAAGTGCAACCATTGATCGAATTTGACTGAGGCCTCCGGATCTTTAGAGTCAATGCTCAGTTTATCTGCCTATATTGCCTTGTCCATGGCCCAAAATTTAAGGTGATTAAATTGTAGTGCTTTCAATCATCCACATTAGACAGAGAGTTGTGATTAACAGGCTTTAATCACCTTAAGACATCAACACATCTCACATGTTGCTGGCCCGGTTCCAAGGCAGGTACTGAGGGAGGAGATTGGGTGTAACAGCCTTTAAAGGGATTTCCAGGAGGGAGGAGTCACAGGTTCAGGGGATGGGCCACTTCATACAGTGGTTGCACCACAGAAGGTCAACACACTGTAAGCCTTCGTAACAACATTATCATGTGGAGCAACTTTGAGTATTGTGAGGACTTGGACCCAATGATCTCTTAGTTGATCCACAGTGCTCAGAGTCCTCCCATTAACATTGTATTCTGTCTTCAAAATTGACTTACTTAAGTGAACCACATTTAATTAGACTTTACCTCTTTGAAACATTTGAGTTGTCTAATCTATGTTTTCAAAGCTAATAATAACCTTGACCTTCTCATGTGGTGTAAATGAGGCAGGTTCCATTGTGATCAGCAACTCTGTTGGCAACGCTGGCCTGTGGGTGTCAAGTAAGGATAAAATTGACCTTGATTACGATGTGGTCTGGAATGGAATTGCATGTCAACATCCAGACTTCTTGGCCTTTACACAATAGGATGAATAAGGCAATGTAGATCTATCCATCATCAATGTGGCAAGAATCATGAGAAGAATTCCTGGTTATTCATAAGCCCCTTTCACATTGACACTTGAACCCAGTAATTAACCACCAATCTAATGGATACCTGCCAGTGTGAATGCTGCCGAACTGGTAGGGGGTGGCCAAATCACCCTGGGGATGAATTGCCTAGGGAGGGGGAATAATTGTCAATTCGTTTTGAATCAGCATACCAGGTCACCCAATGTAAAAGGGACACCCTGTATGCTGGGTCCGATTAGTGACGCGTTGATGATGTTCTTGCATGAGTGCAGGAATGTGAAGGAAACGAAATATATTCTCCCAAATAACTACACTGATTTTAAAAGAAGGTAGAAACTTTGTATTCAATTTACTAAATTCGTAATCCTGATCAATGTATTGTAATCTTGTATTTAAACAAAATAATTTGTGTTTAATTAAAACATAATACAGCACAGTACAAGTCCTTAAGGCCATGTAGTTGTACCAACCTATAGAAACCTACTCCAGTATCAGAAAATCATAGCGGGAATAAAAGACACACAAATAAGAGCGGGGGAAAATATGCACACAGTAAAACATATGCACACAATTTATAATGGACCGTGGGAAAGTGGTAGCGGCAATAAAACACAAAGATGCATAATTTATAGTGAGCATGGGAACGTTGCAGCGGGTTGAAATACTCAGATACACACACAACAAAGTCGGTACATACAACAATCAGGATAGCCAGATAGATGGATAGAAAGGTTTGTGAGAGACAGAGGGAAGGGAGAGAATGATGGGGAGGAATAGATAGATAGATATGTCTGTGAGAGACAGCGGGAAGAGTAAGATGGGGAGGGAGAGAGAGAGACTGCAGACAGGCAAGGAACTAGCTACCTTTTCCTTTAAAGCCCCCGTGTCCCTGTGTGCCTTGGCATAATGAAAGGGATGTATGCATGGAGCACTCATGGAGGAGTTTCTCTGCAACACAGAATTTGGGAAGGCAGGTCCGCCATCACTTGATGCATCTCGTAGGACATTACCGCTGGAGGATAGGTGTCCTTTTGCTCTGATCTACTGGGTAGGCAGTGTGAAAGGGTGCACAGAACTGTTTTTCCTTGGTCCAGTATGAACAGTGCAACTGGTTTTTCTAAACAGTTCATTCACCCACCCATTTAGCGGTTTGCTAAGGAATGACTGATAATCTGCCTGACACTCAATGATCATTTTGGTGAATCACCAGTAAAGCATTAGGATCTTCAAGGTTAGCAATGGTTTGGGAGGATTTGAGAGCAAAGACCTTTATCTACTAAGTTCTCTTGCCTTGTTAGATGACCCAATATAGTTAAGTGTAATGTTCTTTGAAAGAAAATTCAGATATGTATTGGAATTCAGATAGACAAACATTTTACACTTGTAATTATTCTAATATATTCCAGTGGTCAAATGTTTCAAACATTAGTCTTTTATCTCCAGATAATATAATGCCAGAAAAGTAAACAATGTTCAACATTATGATGGGCTTCTGGTTGGGAAATCAGTGGTTCCAAAGAGCAAGAGCATTTTTATTTAACATCCCTGGTGGAGAGTATTTCACGCAGTATGTTGGTATAACACTGAAAAGGTCAACAAAGAAAATGATACCTGCAAAGCCAGTTCCTGTTGATGTCTATCCCTTAAGTAAGCAATATCCCAATCCCATTTGCCTAAATGGCTTCCATTTCAATTTAACCCATTGACTGTCATTGCTGGAATCAAAAATACTCCCAAAACAAAACTGTGACAAATATCAAATTGATTTAAAAGTTACACAATTTAAAACTTGCCTAGTGTTTAAACAACTTATTGTTTTTTTGGAGGTGAAATTAAAACAGATGGCTCTTTTAATGTTACATTTTATGGAGATGTAGGTTACTTTCTTCATGTTTAGATATTAACGGCACCATTAAACAGGTAGTAAAAATGTTTCACATTAAGAAAGTGGGGTGATAAGTTTATAGCTGAGCAATGCTGCTAATGGCATGAACCATTGCAGCCCAAAGGCAGTTAAGCATTTTTTGGAAATTTGATCCCTCATTTCATTGTCTTTTATGTGCCCTTCAATTACCCCTGGGTAACCTTATTTAATGCTCTCATTAGAAATTCTAACACAGGAAGGATGAATAACTGGATCTGATTTCTCTGTGCCCTTCAGTAAATGCGAGGCCATAGAAATCATTTAGAGGTTAAATCATACCGTCCCAGTGATACTCAAATTATATCGTGCTTGCACTTTTTCCCCGGATTTATTTCGATATCAGGTTCCAAACCACAGAATGGGATTTTTATACTTTAAGTTCAACACTACCTACATTTAATCGGTCCAGAATTATTTGTTATTGAGCGTTACTTTTGTCTTCAAGCCATGCAGAAAATGAACAATGTATGGCATGTCATTACAATTAGGTGCTGGACAAAATGTTCAGAACAAGCATTGCTCTGTTATTGTTGTTTTTCTTGCCAAGCAGAAATGAAAAATCCTAAGACACTCTTCAAGGAGCAGGAGTTTTGACTCAAGAACATTTTTCCCTCATTTAAATATTGGCAAATCCAATTGTTGGACTGTTTCTCTGTTTACTTATTTAGCACCTTAACAGTTTGTAATCTGTCTGCTCAATTATTAATTTTTTTTGAAAACTTTATTTAAAATAATTTAGACAACTTACAATCAAACTTAACAGAAAAAGCAACAATTTTTTGTATATATAAAAAAAAAACAAAATCCCCGACCTCCACCTTAAGGGGAGCCAAATATAAAGATAATACAGTGATTATAAAGAATATTTCAAAGTATTTCTAAATTCATATATTCCAAATAGGAAGACCACATTTTAACAAAAAATGAATAATTATCATGCAAATTACATGTAATTTTTTCCATAATAATACAATTTCCCAACTCATTATGCCAATGTGTATTAACCTCCACATTATCCTTCCAAGTACTAGCTACACATTTTTGTGCTACAGATAACACTAGACGTAGAAATGCATTGAAATGTATCCAACCCGATGGAAGGAGAAGGAAATGAAAAGAATGGACTCAGTAGAATTTCTGGTGTATTTTTTGTTGAGTGACAACATTGTCTGACTGGTTTAATGTATCCTAGATTGTATACCTTAAATGGATGGGGGGGGTGGGGGGGGGTGGGTTGGGAGGAGGGAGGGGGGGGATAAAATGTCACTGTATATGTGTGAAAAGGAAAAAATGTGTATCATGGCTAATGTGACTTATGGTGTGAAAAATAAAAAATTTAAAAAAAAAGAAATGTATCCAACCCCAGTCCTTTCAAAGAAACCATATATCCTAACAAAAAGATTAATCTTAGATAATTTTCCCAAAACCAATCTAATTCCTTCCCAAAATGGTTCTATTTAAAACAAGACCAAACACCATGTAAAAAAGTTCCAGTACATAGTCCACATCTAAAACAAGAATCCGAATTACTAAATCCGTATTTTTTCACTTTGTCTGGAGTCAAATATAACTGATGTAAAAAATTATAATTAACCATTCCATAACGTACATTTGTCACTTTAGTTACACTATCAGAACACATAACTTCCCAATTATCTTCCGGAAAAAAATAGGTTAAATCTCTTTCCCATTTAAGCCTAGATTTCTCCCATTCCAGTTTATCCATACTATCCTGTAACAATTGGTACATATCTGAAATATAACCTTTCTTAGGTACAGAAGAAATCAAAGACTCAAATTTCATCAACGTGGGTAAATTCATCTCTTTACCATAATTATCTTTCATCAAAGCTCTGAGTTGATAATACACAAATAGAGAATTTACAGATATATCAAATTTCTCCCTCAATTGAATAAAAGAAAGAAATTGGCCTTCTTCAAAACAGTCCTGAATTATCTCTATGCCCTGAGAATTCCATCTCTTTAAATGATTATTAAACATTGAAAAAGGAATAAGCTGATTATGATATAACGGAGTTTGAATTGGTAATTTACCCTTTGATCTGAAAACCCTGTTTCTTTTAACCCATATCCTTAACAAATGTTTTAATACCGGCATATTACATTCCCGCAATAAATCCACATTCCATTTAAATATAAACTGATGTATCACAACTTCAGATATACAAGCCATTTCCACCTTTGCCCAACTCGGAGGTTGGTCCACATCCATCAATCTGCTAACAAATTTCAACTGAGCTGCATCATAATAATTTTGAAAGTGAGGTAACTACAATCCACCTAAAGCATATTTCCATGTAAGTTTATGTAAAGCTACTCGGGCTAATTTTCCTATCCATAAAAACTCCCGCACTGCCCTATTCAGGTCCTGAAAAAAACCCTTTGAAAGTAAACATGGTATAGACTGAAACAAATATTGAATTCGAGGAAAAATATTAATTTTAACATAATTTACTCAACCAATTAATGTTAATGGCAAATCTTTCCATTTAATCAAATCTATTTTAATCCTTTTTAATAAAGGGACATAATTCAATTTATATAAAAACTGGTAGTCTGCGTTTACTACCACTCCCAAATATTTAATTCTATCTGACCACTTCAATTTTATAATACTTTCATATTCTGAATAATCTCTATCCCCAAATGGCAATATTTCACTCTTATCCCAATTTACTTTATATCCAGATAGCTCTACAAATTTTAACAAATAATCTTGTAAATATTTCAAAGATTGTTCCGGTTATGTCAAATATACCAGCACATTGTCTGCAATTAAATTAATATTATATTCATCCTCCCCAATTTTCATTCCGTTAATCTTATCATTCTGTCTTATTGTCTGAGCTAACTGTTCAATAGCCAATACAAATAAGGCTGGTGACAATGGACAACCTTGTCAAGTCAAATGCGTTAAGTTAAATGATAAGGAAATTTGAACATTTGTCACCACCCTAGCAGCTGGGTTTGTATATAAGGCCTTAATCTAGCCTATAAAATAGGGCCAAAATGAAACTTCTCTAACACCTTAAACAAAAAATTCCACTCAACCCTATCAAAGGCTTTTTCTGCATCCAGCGCAACCACCATTGGATGGTTGGGTTGCTGTCTAAATGCATTGACTAATGTTATCAATCTAAGAATATTATCAGACACATTTCTATTTTTAATAAAACCTGTTTGATCTATATGTATCAACTGAGGTAAATATTTGGCAAGTCTATTCGCTAAAACCTTCACTATAATTTTATAATCTACATTTAATAAAGAAATAGGTCTATACAAAGATACTTTCAATGGATCCCTATCTTTCTTAGGAATCTCAGTAATTATAGCACTTGAACAAGATTCTGGTAAGAATTGCTCCTCTGTGACTTGCTGCAACACATCTCCAAATATAGATGATAAATCTTCATAAAATACTTTATAAAATTCAACAGAAAATCCATCATCTCCTGGCGATTTTCCATTTGGCATCTCTTGTATAGCCTCTTTAATCTCAAAATCCATAAATAGAGCTTCCAATTCTTTAACCTCATCATCCCCTAAAATAGGTAAGTTTAATTTAGATAAATAGGATTCAAATGATAAAATGAATAAAAGTGATCATTAATTTCCTGAGGTTTCTAGGTAACTATTGAATTCTTTTTCACAGTATTAATCACCTTATCAGTGCATTCACCCAGTTTGTAATAACATTGCTTAGATCGATGAAGTAGATGCTCATACTGATAAGTTTGTAAAGTATTATAATGTAGTTTCAACTTCATTAAAGCAGCATTTTTTTGTCTTCTGTAGCATCTTTCTGAAATTCCTTTTCCAATTCAGCAATTTGTTTCTCTAATATTAAGCTTTCCGCCGTATTTTGCTTTTTAACTTTCGTAATATATCTAATAATTTGCCCTTGTAAATATGCTTTCAACGCATCCCACAATACAAAATTACTATGTACTAAATTGACATTCTCAGCCAAAAACAAAGTAATCTGCTCCTTAACAAAAGTAATAAACTCCGGTTTCTACAATAGCATTGTATTAAACCTCCATCTATAATATGATCGTACTACTTCTGAACCTACACAAGAAAAAAATAACATAGAATGATCCAATATAACCCAACTTTTATACTCAACCTGTAATACTCTACCTTGCAGATGAGACAAAACCAAAAAAAAATCTATTCTAGAAAAGGAATCATGTCTAAAGGAATAAAAAGAATAGTCTTTCTCTGTAGGGTTTACTCCCCTCCAAACATCAACTAAATTCAAATTCTTCATCAAAGCTCCTATTTGTGTTGCCGCCTTTGATTTCCTCATACTTTTCGGTGATCTATCCAATAAAGGATCCAATACACAGTTAAAATCTCCCCCGACCAAAATATTATTATTGGCCTGATTAAGCAATAAAAAAGCCTCCGACATAAACCGTTCATCATCTACATTAGGTACATAAATATTTTTTTAAATCCACAATTTAGCAAAATTTTTACAATTAACCATCAAAACCCTCCCAGCATTTCCTTCAAATGATTCCAATTCAAACAGTAATTTCTTATGAATTAAAATCACTACACTCTCGGCTTTAAAATTAAAAGAAGAAGAAAATACATGGCCAACCCACTCGCTCTTCAATTTCAAATGTTCTTTTTCAGACAAATGTGTTCCTTGCAAAAAATTCAATACCAACTTTCATTTTTCTTATATAAGCCCAAACTCATTTACACTTAATTGGGTTATTCAAACCCTGAACATTAAAAGTTGCAAAATTCAAATTAGACATTTCTTAATCTAATAATATATCCCATTACTATAAAATAATGCTCCTCTTCTAATTCCCTTAATATTCTAACCCCCCCTTATGTAAATATTCTAAAAAAAGGAAAAAAAATCTAACAATCCCCATAACAAACTACTAAAAAAGTAGTAGCCCCCAAAAATCTAGTTGTGGTAAAACCCACTAGGGGCAAATGACTGAAGGTCTCAGTGTCATCCACCCCCACCCCCCCCCCCCAGTCACACTTTCACAAAGTACTGAAACAAAAATAATCAACCCAATGATTCCAGTCCAGATCTTCAATATCAAGAAGACTTTGTGTCAATTCAACTTTCTTCCCATTCTTTCCATGTTTTCCATTCTTCCCATTTCCATTGCCATTTACCCTCCTCTTAGGTGACAATCATCCATTTCCTCATAAATATGGCAATGAATTAGCAAAAATTAATGCATCATGATCATTTTCAAAGAATTGAGATTGAAAGTTCCCATAAAAAACTTTCAACACGGCCGGATAACAAAAGGCAAATTTATATTCGCCACAATACTTCTTCAGCTGAATTAAATTCTCAGCGCCTTCTAATAATTTCTTGTCTCAAATCCCCATAAAAATACACCCTATTATTCTGGACCATCATTGGAGCCTGATTCTGTCATGCTCTCTGCACCGCCATTCGTAATATCATTTCTCTGTCCTGGTATTTCAAACAATGAATCAAAACTGCTTGTGGTGGTTGGCCTGGAAGTGGTTTCTTCCTTAGTGCTCAATGTGCTCGATCTAACTCCAGACAATCCGGAAAAAATTCCTTGCCCAACACCTCAGGAATCCATTTCTTAAAAAACTTTACCGGATCAGAACCTTCTTTATCTTCTGGAAGACCTACTATTTTTATG
The DNA here is from genome assembly GCF_036971445.1 of Narcine bancroftii. NCBI lineage: Eukaryota > Metazoa > Chordata > Chondrichthyes > Torpediniformes > Narcinidae > Narcine > Narcine bancroftii. The sequence goes on along the minus strand of NC_091473.1, from coordinate 91,137,521 downwards.
TTATTTCTTCGACTCTGATTTTCTAATGAATCAATCTTCTTCAATAATTCCTTCTTCTGCATCCCCCAATCCACAAACAAATCCTCCACTTTTTCCATTTTTTCTCTATTATGCTCCACTTGGTTTTTACATTCCAAAAAAGCTTCTTCAATCTTTTTAAAGTTATCTTGTAGTGATCACTGATTTTATACTAACATTACTTTTAACTACATTAATATCTTGCTTCATACAAGTCATTTCTTCACATAGTTTTCACTTCCATAAAACCTTGAGTCATCTGAGTAGACATCTGTATTGACATATTTTCCATTTGATGAGCAATCCCTTCCAAAATTGTGAACACAGAATCCACTCCAGGTTCCATCACCTCCCTTTGAGGCCTACCTTCTCTGGTCTCAGTTCCCATTTTTTCCTATGTAAGTTCCTGTAATGTTGATCTTTCTTCCTCCTCTCACATCATAGGTCCTCTTCCAGTGCAGCTGTGGGTCTGGACGCCCATTGACAGCATGCCGACTTCATCAGCCCGCCGCCGTTTGGGATCCCCCACAGCCCACATCTTGTCCAATAGTTCCTGGACCCGCGACGCTCCACGCATGCCCAGCAAAGTCACCAACCGCGCAGGTGCGTCTTCCAATGCTACACTGCGCGCTTCTGGACCGCCAGGCAGTATTGCGGACTCGCGGGTCTGTCTTCTCTTGGCCGATCCGCCATCTTGCGGTTGCGTGATCGGCGCCGGCGTAATACTTAACCAAGAAGGAGTCCTCTGAGTCTTGGGGACGCCAGTCGACGAATCTGTGGCTTCAACTTGGTAAGTCGGCCTCAGCCTCAGTTCTTCAACACTTTTGTAAGGTAATTTCTTTTGCAATTGAGCTTTTGATATTTTCACGTTTGCAGCCATTACAATCCTCCAATATTCCAAAGTCTGTAAATACTATTTTTAACCACTTTCACAAATTTTAAATTCAGGTTTTTAGAAGTCCAACTGGGGGAGGGTGGAACCACACGTCTTCCCACTACGCCATCTTGCCACGTCCCCCATCTGTCTCCTCAATTGCAGACAAAACTGGAGCGACACTCCAAAAGTCTTCATTTATGGTTTTTAGACTGCAGGCATGTAACGGCACAATCAAGGAATTTTGCCACTACGCGGGCGGTCAAAAAAGGAACGTGCAGGAATTTTGAGTCAATTCCTGCACCACAATTTATCCTGCGGACCTCTACAACTTTTTGGAGGAAGCCTACAGTGGAAGTCGTACCGGAAAAATTCATTGACGGTCATCCACTCTACTGCATATCCAACCACCGGGACTGTTGCACTCAGGTACTTGGAGTCTAAAAAGGCACCCAGTGTGAATGATCAAGCGGGCAGTAATTATGCTATTTTTTTCAGTGATTTTCCCAACATTGCAGTCTAAAAACCATAATTGTTTGTCATGCAGTATTGAGATACCATGGTTAACAGCACTCAGTTTTATTTAGCCACTGCACCTCCTGAGAACTATACATGTCTCCTATATTTTGCTTTGTTTCTCTATGGACACCTTTAGTTTTAGGTCCATTAAATTTTATCTTCCATAACTTTCTTCAACTGATTGAGGTAAGTGGACTGGATAGTTCAGCTGTTCTGAGTTGGCTGTTCCAAGATTAAAAAAGAGAAGAGTTTACAGAACCAGTTTTTTCAATATTGACAATTCCTTTATTGTCAGGTAATCATACAAAAACTGTAATATACATGATATACTTAATGTGAACTTTTGTCTGCTGTAAAGGCAAACAAAGAATCACCATTACAATTGCCTGGTGTCCCCAATAATAAGAAAAAGAAAAAGAGAGTTTCTTCAAAGGGAATTTCTTTGTCAACCTATGTTTTTCATTTTTAATTACATGTTCTATTTCCTGTCAGTGTGAAGGCAGGAGGGGAGAGCGTCGCTGGAAAACTTAGATAAAGGTAGGAAAAGGTCTGAGAGCGGCCAGCGAGTGAGTGGCCGAGTGAAGGAGTGGGAATCATAGCGCCGAGGCTTTGACTCAAGAGGCTTTGACACGGAGAGGCGGAGGTAAAAGGAAAGAGTTTGGTGAGTATTTCATTCTTTTTATTTATTGCATTAGCTTAAGGAGTTTGTTTCTGGTATGGCAGGAGATCTCAGACCTGTGTCATGCTCCTCCTGTGCTATGTGGGAACTCAGGGATACTGTCAGTTTTCCCTGGAGATTATGTGTGCACGAAGTGTAATCCAGCTGCAGCTCCTGATTGACTTCATGTCGGCACTGGAGCTGAGCATGGACTCACTCTGGAGCATCCGGGATGCTGAGATGCTGGTGGATAGCCCCTTTAGTGAGTTTGTCACACCGTAGTTTCAGAGGGTAGAGAAAGATAGGGACTGGGTGACCAACAGTAAGAAAAGTAGTAGGAAGGTAGTGCGGTCATCTCCCTGCAGAACAGATATGCTGCTTTTGATACTGTTGGGTGAGATGGCTCACCAGGAGTAGGCAGTAGTAGCCAGGTTCATGGCACCATGGGTGGCGCTGCTGTCCAAGAGGACAGGAAAAAGAGTGGTAGGGCAATAGTCATAGGGGATTCTATTGTAAGGGGAATAGATAGGAGTTTCTGTGGCCACAAATGAGACTCCTGGATGGTGTGTTGCCTCCCTGGTGCAAGGGTCAAGGATGTCTCGGAGCAGCTGCAGGACATTCTGGAAGGGGAGGGAGAACAGCCAGCTGTCGTAGTCCATATTGGTACCAATGACATAGGTAAAAAAAGGGATGAGGTCCTAAAAGATTAATTTAGAGATTTAGGAATTAAATTGAGGAGTAGGACCTCAAAGGTAACAATCTCTGGATTATTACCCGTGCCATGAGCTAGTCAGAGTAGGAACAACAAGATTGCTAGAATGAATTTGTGGCTTGAAAGGTGGTGTAGAAGGGAAGGTTTCAGATTCTTGGAACATTGGAACCAGTTCTGGGGCAGATGGGACTGGTACAAACAGGATGGTCTGCATCTGAGCAGGGCCAGGACCAATGTTCTTGGGGGTTTGTTTGCTAGAGGTGTTGGGGAAGGTTTAAACTAATGTGGCAGGGGAATGGGACCAATTCCAGAGAGTAAGAGGGGTGTAAAATGAGAATGGAAGCAAAAGGTAGCAAGGTGAAAAGCATTAGTGGCAGGCAAGTAAAAGCAGGGGGAAAATCAAAAAGAGCTATTTATTTACATAATGGTAAAAGGGATAAGAGTGTGGCTAAAGAAAGGCTGAAGGGTCCGTGTCTCAATGCAAGGAGCATTTGTAATAAAGTGGACGAATTGAATGTGGAGATAGCCATTAATAACTATGATACAGTTGGGATCACAGAGACGTGGCTTCAGGGGGATCGTGACTGGGAGCTCAACATTCAGGGTTACTCGACATTCAGGAGGGATAGACAGAATGGAAAAGGAGGTGGAGTAGCCCTGTTGGTTAGGGAAGAGGTGAATGCCATAGAAAGGAAGGACATCAGTGTAGAGGAAGTGGAATCCATATGGGTAGAGCTGCGAAACACGAAGGGGCAGAAGATGCTAGTGGGAGTAGTGAACAGGCCGCCTAACAGTAGCAGTGAGGTTAGTGAAGGAGTCATGAAGTAAGTTGGTAATGCGTGCAACAAAGGGATGGCAGTTGTAATGGGTGACTTTAATCTACATGTAGATTGGGTGAACCAAATTGGTAAGGGTAAGGTTGAAGAGGATTTCTGAGAATGTATGCGGGATTGTTTTCTAAATCAGCATATTGAGGAACAAACGAGGGAACAAGCCATTCTAGATTGGGTATTGAGTAATGGAGAAGGGTTAATTAGCAATCTTGTTGTGAGGAAACCCCTTGGGTAAGAGTGAACTCTTCATTAGGATGGAATGTGACAGAGTTGATATGGATACAAAGGTTTTGAACTTGAAGAGGGGGTAACTTTGATGATATGAGATGTGAATTGGCTAAAATAGATTGGCAAATGGAACTTAAAGGACTAATGGTAGAAATGCAATGGCAATCGTTTAAGGATAGCTTGGAGCAAGTGCAGAAAATGTACATCCCAGTTTGTATAAAGAATAAATCGAGGAAGGTAGTGCATTCGTGACTAACAAGGGAGATCCGAGAGAGTGTCAAATCCAAAGTAGGAGCTTACAAATTAGCCAAAAAGAATAATATCCCTGATGATTGGGAGAAATTCAGAGTTCTACAGAGGAGGACAAAAGGATTAATTAGGAAAGATAAAAGGGATTATGAGAGGAAGCTAGCAGGGAACATAAAAAAATGACTATAAAAGCTTTTACGTTAAGAGAAAGAGGTTAGTTAAGACAAATGTGGGTCCGTTGCGGACAGAAACGGGTGAGTTGATCATGGGGAACAAGGGTCTGGCAGACAGTTTAAATGACTATTTTAGTTCTGTCTTCACCAAGGAAGACCTAACTAACCTACAGGAAATTATTGAGGATCGGGATCTATTGTGACGGAGGGACTAAAGGAAATAATTGTAAGTCGAGAAGTTGTATTAGTTAAATTGCAGGGATTAAAGGTGGATAATTCCCTGGGGCTGGATAATCTGCATCCGAGAGTGCTGAAGGAAGTAGCCCAGGAAATAGTGGATGCGTTGGTGATAATGTTTCAAACCTCTTTGGATACTGGATTAGTTCCTGAGGATTGGAGGGTGGCCAACATAACCCCACTCTTTAAGAAGGGAGGGAGAGAGAAATCGGGAAACTAGAGACCAGTTAGCCTGACATCGGTAGTAGGTAAGGTGCTAGAATGGGTTATTAAAGATGCAATTGCAGTACATTTGGAAAGTAGTCAGCATGGTTTTGTGAAGGGGAAATCATGTCTGATGAATCTAATAGAGTTTTTTGAGGATGTAACCAGTAGAGTGGATAGAGGAAAACCAGTGGATGTGGTATATCTGGACTTTAGTAAGGCGCTGGATAAGGTTCCGCACAGAAGACTAGCGTATAAACTTAAAGAGCATGGTATAGGAGGTATGGTATTAAAGTGGATAGAGAATTGGTTGAAGCAAAGAGTAGGAATAAATGGGTTCTTTTCAGAATGGCAGCAGTGACTAGTGGGGTACCACAGGGCTCAGTGCTGGGGCCGCAGTTCTTTACGATATATATCAACAACTTAGATGTGGGAATCTCGTTGAAACAGACTCGCCAAGGCAAATAGTGCCTTTGGAAGACTACACAAAAGAGTCTGGAAAAACAACCAACTGAAAAACCTCACAAAGATTAGCGTGTACAGAGCCGTTGTCATACCCACACTCCTGTTCGGCTCTGAATCATGGGTCCTTTACCGGCATCACCTACGGCTCCTAGAACGCTTCCACCAGTGTTGTCTCCGCTCCATCCTCAACATTCATTGGAGTGACTTCATCTCCAACATCGAAGTACTCGAGATGGCAGAGGCCGACAGCATCGAATCCACGCTGCTGAAGATCAAACTGCGCTGGGTAGGTCACGTCTCCAGAATGGAGGACCATCGCTTTCCAAGATCGTGTTAATATGGCGAGCTCTCCACTGGCCACCGAGACAGAGGTGCACCAAAGAAGAGGTACAAGGACTGCCTAAAGAAAGCTCTTGGTGCCTGCCACATTGACCACCGCCAGTGGGGTGATATCGCCTCAAACCGTGCATCTTGGCGCCTCACAGTTCTGCGGGCAGCAACCTCCTTTGAGGAAGACCGCAGAGCCCACTTCACTGACAAAAGACAAAGGAGGAAAAACCCAACACCCAACCCCAACCAACCAATTTTCCCTTGCAACCTCTGCAACCGTGCCTGCCTGTCCTGCATCGGACTTGTCAGTCACCAACGAGCCTGCAGCAGACGTGGACATACCCCTCCATAAATCTTCGTCCACGAAGCCAAGCCAAAGAAAAAAGAGAAAGATGTGGGAATAGAGAGCAGTATCTCGAAATTTGCAGACAATACAAAGTTTGGTGGCAGGTTTAGCTGTGTGGAGGATGCCAGGAGAGTGCAGGGTGATTTGGACAAATTAGGCGAGTGGGCCAGGACGTGGCAGATGCAGTATAATGTGGATAAATGCGAAGTTATCCACTTTGGAGGTAAGAACAGGAAAGAGGATTATTATTTAAATGGTGTCTGTTTAGGAAAAGGGAAGATGCAGCGAGACTTGGGTGTTGCTGTGCATCAGTCATTGAAAGTGGGGGTGCAGGTGCAGCAGGCGGTGAGGAGGGCGAATGGTATGTTGGCGTTCATAGCAAGAGCATTTGAGTACAGGAGAAGGGAGATCCTGCTGCAGCTGTACAGGGCCTTGGTGAGACCACGCCTGGAGTACTGCGGCCAGTTTTGGTCACCTTATCTGAGGAAGGATATCCTTGCCTTGGAGGGAGTGCAGAGATGATTCACTAGAATGATACTGGGGATGGAGAGACTTGCATAAGAAGAAAGGTTGGATAGACTAGGCTTGTATTCTCTGGAATTTAGAAGATTGAGGGGGGATCTTAAAGAAACATAAAATTCTTAAGGGTTTAGACAGATTAGAGAAAGATAGGTTGTTTCCAATGATGGGAAAAACTAGAACCAGGGGCCATAGTTATAGGATAAGGGGGAAGTTTTTTAGGACTGAGATGAGGAAAAATTACTTCTCTCAGAGAGTGGTAAATGTGTGGAATTCTTTGCCATAGGAAGTAGTTGAGGCCGGTTCCCTGTCAATATTTAAGTGTAAGTTAGATTTGACCCTTGTGACCAAGGGGATTAGGGGGTATGGAGAGAAGGCAAAAACCGGGTACTGATCAGCCATGATCATAATGAATGGCGGTGTAGGCTTGAAGGGCCAAATGGCCTACTCCTACACCTATTTTCTATGTTTACTAATGATTCTGTTACCACCACCCTTTCAAATAGAGCATTCCAGACCATAACTTGCTACACAAAATAATTCTCACCCCTCCCATGTGTTTTTTTTGCTTACTACCTTAAAAATGTGATCTCTAGTTATCATCTTCCCCACAAATGGAAACATTAATCAACCCACATGATATAGTTGCTTCCAATTCTGTGTGTTCCAACTACATTGAGCAACTTTTTCAAACTGCTCTGAAAGGCTACAAGTAACACCCACCAACTGTGTCTGTCCCATTTACAGGATTCAAATTTTCAAAATCAATTAAACGAGTGAAGCGTGTTCTTCCACAAGTCCGAGCTGCCTTTGATCAGTTCACATCCAATAGTCAATGCCCTGTCGGATTCCTCTAACCTTTTTCCTAATATTGTATAACAGCCCTTTTCAGCTGAAAGTAATTTTCTATGAAGTTCACCATTAGACAAGTAACCTTTTTCTGGGTGAGTATGTTATTAACAATGGATCAAAAATACCAAACTAAAAAAAAATCAGAGGCTGGAAATCTGAAATCAAAACCGGAAATTCTGGAATTACTCAGCAAGTCAGGCAACATTTTGTGGAGGCAGAAGATGGGTGAATGGTTCAGGTCAAAGGCCCTTTTGTCAGAACTGGACAAGAAAGAAAACAAGGTGTTTTAAGATGTAGATTTGGAGAGAACAGATGGACTGACTGCAATTGGGAAGAGATCAAGATTATTCAGGTGACACAATGCTTTCAAATTTGTCTCATTTATAGATGAAAGTGGGCAGTTAGAAGGGAAAAAAAATAAACAAAAGTACTTGCTGGAATTGTAAGATGTAGAACACAGCATTTGTTGAAAATATGAATCAAGAGAGAATTCTGGAACTGCCCCAGATCAAATAGTATGTGTGAGGAGACAAGCTGGGTTAATGTCAGGTCTACATCATAATTGGTCAGTTCTGACACAAACAGGAATGGCTGGTTATCTGAAATTATAGAATTTAATATGGAGCCCTGAATGCAGTAACATCTCTGGACAGAAGAGGAGTCATTGTTCCTGGATTTTATTTTGAGGTTTATTGAAACAGAGAGAGAGGCCAAAAGCAAAAATGAAAGGAAGTGGTTTGTAAAGCAGTTACCAATTCTGTGTTCCTCCAGTACAGTGGACATCACAACTTCAGCACAGATGGGGTGCATTTGATCAGAAGTCGTCCAAATGAACTGCTATTTTACTTGGAAGGATTGATTGGATCTCTGGATGCAGTGAAGGGACAAAGTTCAGGGGCAGGTGTTGCATCTCCTGCAGAGTTATATGGAAAAAATGACCAAGAAGCAGTGATTGGTGAAGATAGAAGGGAACAGAGAAAACCGAGGGAAAGGTGAATTTGAGAATGGAATTTCATTGAAGATGGTGGAAGGCTAGGATCTGGATATCCTTGATGTGGCCAAGAGAAGAGTAGTTCAAAGCAGCAAGGGGGGGAGGTGGGTGGGGAGGAAAAATATGAGATGCATTTGAGAGCTTTGTGATCTACAGTAGAGATGGTTAAAGGAAAAGGATAATATCCCAGAGCAGATAGGGCAGGGAAAAAGAAAGCGATCGATCAGGGAGGGAGGAGATGTCGTCAGACTAATTGTAGGCTTGCATGGATATTGATAATTAGCCTGTTCCTTGAAATGGAAATGAAGATGTCATTAAAAGGGAAGGGTCAAGAGAAAGAAAGGAAGAGTCAGAAATGGACCATGTAAAAGCAAGAGAAGGACAGTAATTCTCAGCAAAAATAATAATATTTCAAACTCATTACACATGGGGTCTCAAAAACAAACCGGCTGAAATCAGACCACTCAGCAGAGCTCACAGGTTAAGCCACAGAGACTTTAGTTTTAATGTGAAAAACCATGCACTTACCTGTTACACCACCTGCAGAACTAATGCAAAGCATGTAATATGATGAGATGAAAGGGTTTTGTTTTCTTTTACTGTGGTTGGAACAGGAAACCCATGTGGGGAATACAATATCAGGATGAGGGCTGCCATCTGTGCAATACAGCCCAAATCATGCCTGTCTCTCAAGATTAGAGTGGTGAAAGAAGAAACAGGCCAAATATCAATGCAAACAACAGAGAAACCAAAAGGATTTTTCCCACTTGTCAAATCTTCAAGTAGGAACAAGAAAATCACAAAATTATAAAACATACAATATATGCAGAGAGATAGCAGACAGCTGCAAGAAACAAAGTTGTGATAGTAGGTGATTTTCCACACATTGGCTGAGACTCCATCCTGTAAAAGGCTGGATGGATTAGTTTGTTGAATGTGTTCCAGAAAGTTTTCTAAATAAATAGATAGAGGTACCATCTAGAGAAAGTGCAATACTGGTTCTCTGTTTATGGAGTGAGACAGAACAGGTAATGGAAGTGTGTGTAGGGAAACATTTTGGATCATAATACCATTAGTTTACTTTTAAGTTAATTATGGATAAGGATAGGTGTAGGCCTTGGGTTGAGATTCTAAACTGGAGGAAGGACAAATCTGCGGAAATGAGAAAGGACCTAGATTGCATGGATTGGGATAAGTTGTTTTCTGGCAAGGCTGTGCTTGGCAAGTGGGAGGCCATCAAAGGTGAAATTTTGAGAATACAGAGTTTGTATGTTCCTATCAGGATTAAACACAAAGTTAACAGGCATAAGGATCCTTGATTTTTGAAGGATATTGTGGATCTAGCTAAGAAGAGAGAGGGGTATAACAAGTATAGGCAACAAGGATCAAATGAAGTACTTGAGGAGTATACGAAAATGTGAAAAAAAACTTAAGAAATCAGGAGGATTTCTAAAGGCAAATTAAAAGCAAAAGGATAGTAAGAGACAAAATTGCCCTCTTGAAGATCCAAGTGGCCAGCTATGTATGGAGCTAAAAGAAATGGGGGAAGATCTTAATATTTTTGCATCTGTACTTAGGAAACTGAAAGTGAGGCAAACAAACCTATATAGATTAAAGAGGAGGAGATGCTTGCTGTCTTAAGGTAAATAAGATGAATCCCCAAGGCCTGACAAGATACTCCCTTGGACCTTGAGGGAAATTGCAGGGGCCCTGGCAAATATATTTAAATGGTCCTTAGCCACAGGTGAGATATCAGAGGATTTAGGGTAGCTCATGTTGTTCCATTTTTAAAAAAAAGGCTCTAAAAATAATCTGGAAAATTATAGGCCAGTGAGCTTGACTTCAGAATGGGTAAGTTATTGGATGCTATTCCATGAAATCAGATATACAAGAATCTGAATAGAGAGGGGAAGTCAACATGGCTTTGTGTGTGGTAGGTCTCATTTAACCAATCTTTGAGATTTGAGAGGAAGTTACTGGTAAAGTTGATGAAAGAAAAGAAGTGAATTTTGTCTATTTAGACTTTAGTAAGGCCTTTCACAAGGTCCTACATTGGAGGTTAGTCAGGGATGTTCAGTCTCTTCGTGTTAATAAATTGGATTATTATGGGAGAAGCTAGAGAGTGATAGTGGATGATTGCCTCTCTGACTAGAGGCCTGTGACTAGTGGTACGCCTCAAGGATCGGTGCTGGGTCCACTGTTGTTATCTATATCAATGATCTGGATGATAATGTGGTACATTGGATTAGCAAATTTGCAGATAACACAAGGATTGGAGTGTAGTGGACAATGAGGAAGGCTTTAAAAGCTTTCAAAGGGATCCAGACTAGTTGGAAAAATAGGCTGCAAAATGGCAGATGGAACTTAATGCAGACAAGTGAGAGGTAGGACATACACGGTAAACAGTAGGGCACTTAGTAGTGTGGTAGAACAGAGGGATCTGAAAGTACAGAAACATAATTCCCTGAAAGTGACATCACAGGTCAATATGGTCGTAAATAGAGCTTCTGGCACATTGGCCTTCATAAATCAGAGTTTGAATATAGGATTTGGGATATTATGGAGAAATTGTAGAAGACATTGGTGAAGCCAAATTTGGAATATTGTGTGCAGTTTTGGTCACCTAACTACAGGAAAGATATCAATAAGATTGAAAGAGTGCAGAAGACATTTACAAGAATGTTGCTGAGAATTGAAGAATTAAGTTACAAGGAAAGGTTAAGTAGGTTAAGACTTTATGCCCTGGAGCATAGAAGAATGAGGGAAAATTTGATAGAGGCATACAAAATTATGATGGATATAGATGGAGTAAATGCAAGCAGGCTTTTTCCACTGAGATTAGTTGAGATAAAAACTAGAGGGCATGGGTTAAGAATGAAAGGGAAAAAGTTTAAAAGGAACATTAGGAGGAACTTCTTCACTCACAGAGCGGTGGGAGTGTGAAATAAGTTGCCTGCTGAAATGATAAATGCACACTTAATTTTGACATTTAAAAATTTGATAGGTACATGGATGGGAGGGGTATGAAGGCATATGGTCTGGGTGCAGATCAGTGGGATGGCAGAATAATAGCGCAGCACAAACTAGGGGGGCTGAAGGGCCCGTTTATGTGTTCTATGGTTCTTTGATTCTACTCTCTTGTACACTCATTTCAACAGTATTTATACAGGAAGACATTTTAAAACAGTCCCTGTTGGTGCTGAATTGACTTGAATTCACCTTGAGGTGACAAATGAACTGATACATGGTTCCTTCAGCACCAACAGATTCAATTGGATAATTTTTTATGCCAAGTTAGGAATTCATGGAATTGCAACAGCAATCATCTTTGAAGCTCCTTGAACATGTTCCACTGGCTGACCCTCATATCTCCATTACACACTTTCTCACTGCCCAAAAATCCTTCAATTTCAGCCTTGAACCTAAATAGTAATCCTAAGTATGTAAACTTTAATAGTTAGAAGATGAAGAGTGTGGGACACTGTCAACAGTAAGCAATGAAACCTGAAAGTGTAAATCAGATGGCAAATAGAAACATTTATCATCAAATACAAACTCCTCATTATTTGTTCATCTGGACTTTATGTTCCAATTAATTTTAACAGTTGCAAAATTAACATGACTCTTCTATAATCATCAAAGTTGTTTTTTTTGTGCAATTTAAAATAAAACTCAAAAGATAGGCCATTTTTGAGGGAATGATTTCTCTTCTAAGGTTGATGTTAACTATAAGCCACCTGCCGTTCAAACCTGCAACTGGACGAGGATTAACTGCACCCTGCAGCCAATGGCTGTTCCTTTAGATCACATCCCAGCTGGAAATATCCAACTTTAGTGGTCAGTTTTAATGGCTATGAATGGGGATGGAAGGAGGGAGCAAGGTTAAAAAAAAAACCTCTCCTTAGTTTATTGAGAACATCAGCAGAAAGGAACACTGTGATCAGGAACCAATTTCCGGATTAATCTGAATTAATTGGTTCTCTTTTCTGCCACATTAGAGGGAACAGTCAATTGGTTTCACAAGATTAGGAAAGAGGTGGCGAGAAAATTGCCCAGATTTTACATGGAGAGCCGCGCAATCAAATTAATTTCTACATTCCCCAGAAATGGAGAGTGGGAGCGGGAGAAGAGGAAATAACTTGTCTGTTGTGTAAAAACTACCACATATGTCTGAGACTGTTGTGCTCCCTCACTATCTTATTCCCACAACCCACACAGTAAATAATTGGCGTGGTTAATGACATCCAGAACGATAGGGAGAAATGACAAACTTCGGGCACTTTCGAAGAACAGAACAATCCAAACATAGAAATCACTAAGACTTCACTGTTTGAAAAACTCTTTGGCCAACCTTTTTCTCATCAGTGTCCAGCTTTGTTCAATTATAAATTTCTGCATAACTCTGGGACATTTTCTTCCATTAAAGATGCTTATACAGACTCAGGTTGTTGATACAGAGGGCTGAAGGGCCTGTTTTCTTGTCTCTCGATCTTTGACTCTTATGGTTTTGCACAGCCAGCTATCGCAGACCTTCTTCCATGCTACACCATAAATGAAGCAGAGTCAACCATAAAGAGACAACAACCTAAACTGCATTATCCCACTGGCTGTCACAGAGTCAACACAAAGATTTTTGTTTGCAAAATGTATACACAATTAGTCAGGCTTTTGATTTTTATTTGATTAGTTCAGGAATAACAGTAAATTTATTCATAATGCTGCCAAAATTATTTCCAGTATAAACTGAAAACAAACAAGCGTGATTAGCTTCAGGACATGCAAGCTTCCAGAATTTGACTGCCATTTAAAGAGTTCAACTACTCCTCTCAAACAAAAGCTGACAAAAGGGAAACAAATCAAGCACACACTGTTACATGTTAGCAAATGGCTGGCGCAAACCTCATTACTGTGGTTAATTGGAAACACAGGGATGTTATCATTGTAAAAATTTCATATCCATCGTTCTTCTTAGACTTAATAAAGCTAAACTGGGTATTAATTCAAAAAAATTGTTGAACTGTTTGACCAAATGAATAATGAAACATCATGACGGTTCAGTGCTGAATGCAGATCATGAGGTCCCACAGAGATGAGTGATTTTAAGCAAACACACAGAAGAAGCAAAATTAAAGCTAAGTATACTACAGGCATTATTTGAACTGATCAATTATCTTCAAGTACTAATCAGAAACTGAATGAGTGAGGAGAGCACTGGCTCCAGTTGTGAGGATAATAGCAAATGATTGAAATGGGCACGTGACAGCATTCCTGTTACAGCCTGTGGTGCGCTGTTGGCCAGAATCAGACACACGCAAGGTAAAGACTGAACAAGAGGCTTTAATCCACAAAAACCTCCACAGAGCCAGGGTGACTGTGGCTGAGCAACTCAGTCCGAGGCCTCGGGAGGCCAGCACAGGCTTAAAGCCTGGAGGGTGACTGACACCCGACTGGGTGGGGCTTGATCCATTCAGGCCGACTGATTGGCAGCCGGCCAGGTGTTATCCTGTCTCCTTACACTCCTGCAGGTACAGAGGTTGCCCCCTGCAGTAGGCTGGTGGTGGACCACCACACAGTCACCTCAGCCAGAAAACCAGGGAGAGGAGCAGAAGATGCAAATTGAGGCAAAAAAGGAAGGAAGGGTAGTTTGGATGTTGAGAATTGAAGACACCAGAGAAAAAGAAACTACTGCATGTCAAGCAACATCTGTTGTGGCAGAGGGATTGTCAGCATTGAGCTGAGATCCAGCAACAGAATTGAGATGCAGGCAGGACATAGCCAGTACATAGAAGTGAGAGGGAGGGCTGAATAGTGAGAGAAGGACATCACAGAACTCTATCGAAAGGAGCAGGAGAACCTCTTCAAATTGGGCATACTTTGAGGAGACTTTAATTTAATATAATTTTAATTTATTTTAGACAGACGGCCATTTTAGCCAACGAGCCCATGCTGCCCAATTACGCCTAATTAACCCACAACCTCTGTACGTTTTGAAAGGTGGGAGCCCCCGGAAGAAACCCATGCAGACACAGGGAGAATGTACAAACTTCTTGGAGATAGCGCGGGATTTGAACTCCAGCCCTGATCGCTGGGACTGTAACAGCATTGCACCAACTGCTAGGCTAACAGCATTGCACCAACTGCTAGGCTAATCGTGACACAGTAGAGCAGTAAAATAGAGACATAGCAGTCTATCACCTACAGTCCCAAAGCCCAAATCAATTGCTGGTGCCCTCACATGACCCACTGAAGTACCTACTACGGGGCTAAAAAAAAATGCTGGGGTTCCTCAGAAGGTCAAGCAGCATCAGTAGAGGGAGGACAGAGCCAATGTTTCATGTCAATGACTTTTCAGATGCTGATATAATCTGAACATGCTAGTTAGTCCAGCACTTTAGTACTCACTCCATCCATGGTATTAAACATGGAACACCTTTGCCTTTGAGAACTACTCAGATAAAAGTAAGTTTCATAAATTTCATCAAAACCTTATCAAAGCATTTAATTAGATTGTCAACCCCTGGTACTTTGTGTTTCACAATCTTTAAAAATATGTTCAGAGAAAACTCATCCATACACCTCCAATAAAAAAAATAGACCCTTCACAACTCTTCAACAAATGCATCTGCAGTCAACACACCACCACCAAGATTAAGAGGCTAATGCTAGATTCCAAGTGAAGATACCCTGTGCATTTTGGGACATTGCCAAACAAAAACCACTGAACCTTGCACATAACATGTTGGGTTGTAACCGGGGTGGGCTGCTTTATCCTTCAATAAATGTACATGTACGGGCATAGAGTCGTAGGAAGTAAGTAAAACAAGCTGTGAGATCATGCAACCTAAACAGATTAAAGAGAAGGAAGTGCTTGCTGTCTTAAAGCAAATAAAGGTGGATAAATCTACAGGGCCTGACAAGATATTCCCTTGGACCTTGAGGAAGGCTAGTTTAGAAAATGCAGGGATACTGGCAAAAAATTTAAAATGTCCCTAGCCACAGTGTGGTGTCAGTGGATTGGAGTGGAACTCACCTTGTTCCATTGTTTAAAAAAGGCTTCAAAAGTAATCCTGGAAATTAGAGGCCAGTGAGCCTGATGTTAGTGGTAGGTTAATATTGAAGATCTTCTAAGAGATCGGATATACAATTATTTGGATCACCAGAGAATGATTAGGGGGTAGTTAACATGACTTTGTGCTTGTCAGATCATGCTTAACCAATCTGATACAGTTTTTCAAGGAGGTTACCTGGAAAGTTAATGAAGGAAAGCCTGTGGATATTGTTTACATGGACTCAACTAAGGCCTTTGACAAATTCCCGCATGGGAGGTTAGTCAGGAAGATTCAGATGCTGGGTATTCATGGTGCAGTAGTGAACTGGTTTCGACCATGGCTAGACAGGAGAAGCCAGTGAGTAGTGGTGGATGATTGCTTCTCAGACTGGAGGCCTGTGACTCAAGGATCGGTGCTGGGACCACTGATGTTTGTCATCTATATCAATGGTCTGGATGACAATGCGGTAACTTGGATCAGCAAGTTTGCAGATGACACTAAGATTGTGGATAACAAAGAAGGTTTTCAAAGCTTGCAGAGGAATCTGAACCAGCTGGGAAAATGGGCTGAAAAATAGCAGATGAAATTTAATGCAAACAAGTGTGAAGTGTTGCATTTTGGAAGGACAAACCAAGAAAGGACATACACGGTAAATGGTAGGGCACTAAGGAGTGCGGTAGAACAGAGAGACCTGGGAATATAGATACATAATTCCCTGAAAGTGGTATCACAGGTGGATAGAGTTATAAAGAGACCTTTTGGAATATTGGCCTTCATAAATTAAAGTATTGAGTATAGGAGTTGGGATGTTATGTTAAAGTTGTATAAGACATTGGTGAGGCCAGATTTGGAGTATTATGTGAATTTTTGGTGTCCTAACTACAGGAAAGATATCAATAAGATGGAAAGAGTGCAGAGAAGATTTACTAGGATGTTGCCCAGAATTCAGGAACTGAGTGACAGGGAAAAGGTTAAACAGGTTAGGACTTTATTTCTTGGAGTGTAGAAAAATGAGGGGAAATTTAATAGAGGTATTTAAAATTATGAGGGGGAATAGACAGAGTAAATGCACATAGGCTTTTTCCACTGAGGATGGGTAAGATACAAACCAGAGAATGTGGGTTAAGACTGAAAGGGAAAAGATTTAGGGGAAACATGAGGGGGAACTTTTTCACACAGAGAGTGGTGGGGGTGTGGAACAAGCTTCCAGCTGATGTGGGAAATACAGGTTCAATTTTAATATTTAAGAAGAATTTGGACAGGTACATAGATGGGAGCAGTATGAAGGGCTATGGGAAGGGTGCAGGTCAGTGGGACAAGGAAAAACGGTTCGGCACAGACGAGGGGTGCTGAGGTGACCTGTTTCTGTGCTATAATTGTCCTGTGGTTCTAATTCCTTGATAAAATTCCCATGGCACCTAGCATTTATACATTTAGTGTAGCTTTAACCATTTTCTAGCTATTACCATAAATAGTATTGTGAAAAGTATAAAAAGTCAATCTTGAAGATCATAATTTCTGATGAAGAATCACAGGCCCAAAACACAAACTGTTTCTGTTTCTATAGATACTTCCAAAACTCTAAAGAAAACATTATATAAAGCAACAAAGGCAAAGAGCATCACCTGGTGCAAATGTCACATCATACTAATCTGCACCATCGAAGCACTCCACCATCCCTTCATGGCTTCTGGGTAAAAATGCTGGTACTCCATGCTTGGCACTTCTGTCTTTTCCTCATCTATCTATTCAAGATTCTCAAACGATGCCACATTCCATGAATGAATTAAAGGTGAGAGGGGATAAGGGACTGCAATCTGAAGTAACGCAAAAAAGAAACTTGAATATCAAGTCCTATTATTCCCAGATAAAACTATACCCATGCAACCAACCAACTGGTGGCTCATACAATGGTCAGTAATTTGTTGCCTTCCTTCATGAAAGAACTAGAGTAAAGCCCACAATGTACAGGAGTAGGAGGAGGAAGGATAATTTGCTCGAATTAGAGAAGGGTGGCTTCAAGATCTACAGTAGGGAATTTTTCAGATATTGTACTGATTTAACTGGTCAGACATTTCAAATGATTTCTTTATATATAAAAATATAGCTCCTTAGAAATTATATCGAGTGAAACATAAAAGTCTGCAGATGCTGTGATTGAGGTAAAAACATGGCGAAATGATGGAGGAACTCAGCTGGTCTTTTCAGTATCCATAGGAGACAAAAATATATTGTCGATGTTTTGGGCCTGGCCCATTCTTCAAGATATAAGCAGAATAAGCAAAATCAGGAAATCTCAGAATACAGACAATGCTGGCTGGGGGAGGAATCCAGACCAACAAAAGTTGTTCATTGATAAGTGGAGAGGTGAGAATTGATTGTGTCTGTGTGAAAAGAGACAGGAAAAAGGGAGGGAGAGAGAGAGAGAGAGCTGGGGGAAGGCGACAGGGAAAGATGTTGGGGGGGGGGAGGAGGGAGTGGGTTAACAAAAGCCAAAGAAGTCACTATTAATACCATTTGGTTGGAGGGTGCCAGTTGGAAAATGAAGTGTTCTTTCTTCCTCCAATTTGTGGGTGGTCTCAGTCTGGCAGTACGAGACCATGGACAGACATGTCAGCAAGGGAATAGGATGGGTAATTGAAATGGATGGCCACTGGGAGCTATTGCAGCAGACAGCATCAAGGTGCTCTACAGTATAGAGGAGACCACAATGGGAGCACCGGATGCAGAAGATAACCCCTGCAGATTCATAAATTAAATGTTGCTTCACTTGGAAGAATTGTTTGGGGCCCCGAAAGGTGGTGAGGGAGGAGGTGTGGGCACAAGTGGTCACAGGGGTAGGTATCAAGGGGATGATTGGTGGAGAGGAATGGAGCGATCCCTGTGGTAGACGGAGAGGGGAGGAAAGGGGAAGATATGTCTAGTGGTGGGATGATGTAATAGTTTTCAGAAATGGTGGAGGAGGATGTGTTGGATGCAGAGGCTGGTGGAGTAGTAAGTGAAGACAAGAAGAATCATGTCCTTGTGTGTGTGAGCAGAGGGGAATAGGGCAGAAGTACAGGTAATGGAGAATATGCGGGTGAGGGCTAAGTTGATGGTGGTAGAGGGAAAGCCTCATTATTTGAAGGAGGAGGATATCTCTGAAGATCTGACATGGAAGTCCTCATCCTGGGTGCAGATGTGACAGAGACAAAGGAATTGAAAGAATGGAATAGAATCCTTACAGGGGACTGGGTGGGAAGAGGTGTAGTCGAGGTAGCTGTGGGAATTGATGGGTTTATAGATGTCTATAGAGAGTTTGTTTCCTGAGATGGAGAGAGAGAGAGAGAGAGAGAGAGAGAGAGAGAGAGAGAGAGAGAGAGAGAGATCGAGGAAAGGGAGAGTGTTGCTAGAGATGGACCAAATGAATTTGAATTGAGGTGGAAGGTGGGAGCAAAGTGGATAAAGTCAACGAGCTCATCATGGGTGGGCAGAAAATTACTCCTTTGACTTACCTATTTTTCTCCTCTTCAAAGCAGTAGCCATGGTTACCCGCATGGGCCTCAGCTCTGCCTGCCTTTTTGTTGGCGACATGGAGCAATCCATGCTACAAGCTCACACAGGCAAAGGCCCTCAACTATTCCTCTGCTACATTGATGACAACTTTGGTGCTGCCTTATGCACACATTAGGAGTCTGATGAGGTAGCAAGTGTTCCTGAACCTTGTGGTATGTGTCTTGTGGCACCTATACCTTTTTCCTGATAGCAGCAACGAGAATAGCGCATGTCCTGAGTGGTGTGGAACCTTGATGATTACTGTTGCTCTCCGATGCCAGCATTCCATGTAGCCTATTATTAACAAGGGTGGATAAATACCTAGGGCCTGACAAGATATTCCCTCAGAACTTGAGGGAGGCTAGTGTAGAAATTGCAGGGGCTCTGGCAGAAATATTTAAAATGTCCTTAGCCACAGGTATGGTGCAAGAGGATTGGAGGGAAGTTCATGTTGTTCCATTGTTTATAAAAGGCTCCAAAAGAAACCCTTGAAATTATAGGCCGGTGAGCCTGATGTCAGCAGAAGGTAAATTATTGGAAGATTTTCTAAGAGATCTGATATACAATTATTTGGATAATCATGGACTGATTAGGGATAGTCAACATGGCTTTGTGCATGGTTGGTTGTGTTTAACCAATCTTATAGTTTTTTGAGGAGGTTACCAGGAAAGTTGATGAAAGAAAGGCTATGGATGTTATCTACATGGACTCAACTAAGGCCTTTGACAAAGACCTGCATGGGAGGTTAGTCAGGAAGGTTCAGATGCTGGGTATTCATGGTGAAGTAGTGAACTGGATTCAACAATAGCTGAATGAGAGAAGCCAGGGAGTAGTGGTGGATGACTGCTTCTCAGATTGGAGGCCCGTGACTCAGGGATTGGTGCTGAGAGCATTGATGTCTGTCATCTATATCAATGATCTGGATGATAATGAGGTAAATTGGATCAGCAAGTTTGCAAATAACACTAAGATTGGAGGTATTGTGGACAGCGAAGAAGATTATCAAAGCTTGCAGAGGGATCTGTACCAGCTGGGAAAATGGGCTGAAAAATGACAGGTGGAATTTAATGCAAACAAGTGGAAGGACAAACCAAGAAAGGACATACATGGTAAATGGTAGGGCACTGAGGAGTGTGGTGGAACAGAGGGATCTGGGAATATAGATACATAATTCCTTGAAATAGCATCACAGCTGGATAAGGTTGTCAACAGAGCTTTTGCTATATTGGCCTTCATAAATCAAAGTATTGAGTACAGGAATTGGGATGTTATGGTAAAGTTGTACAAGACATTAATGAGGCCAAATGTAGAGCATTGTGTGCAATTTTGGCCACCTAACTACAGGAACAATATCAATAAGATAGAAAGAGTGCAGAGAAGATTTACTAGGATGTTGCGCAGACATCAGGAACTGAGTTTCAGGGAAAAGTTAAACAGGTTAGGATTTTATTCCCTGGAGTGTAGAAGAATGAGGGGAGATTTGATAGAGGTATTTAAAATGATGAGGGGGATAGACAGAGTAAATGTAGATAGGTTTTTTCCACTGAGGGTACCTGAAATACAAACCAGAGGACATGGGTTAAGGGTGAAAGGGGAAAAGTTGAGGGGGGAACATGAGGGGGGAACTTCTTCTCAGAGAGAGTGGTGGGGTTATGGAAGAAGCTTCCAGCTTAAGTGGTGAATGCAGACTCAGTTTTAACATTTAAGAAAAATTTGAACAGGTACATGGATGAGAGAGGTATGGAGGGCTATAGGCTGGGTTCAGATCAGTGCAACTAGGCAAGAAAACATGGTTCGGCACAGACTAGAAGGGCCGAAGAGGCCTCTTTCTGTGCTGTAATGTTCTATGGTTATGTCATTTAGGTCCTTGCACAGTTGTCAACTATCCTTCGTTGTTTCAATTCTCGTTCATGTTCTCCACTGCACCCGGGATATGGCTTTTCATAAGTTGTACCTGTTCCGTATGCAGTGATCTAGGTCCCTGCATTTAAATTCCTGTAATCTAGCTCTCAGCAGGTTCCAGATTTCATTGTTCATCCAGGGGTTCTGGTTGAGAAAACCCTAAAGAATTCGGTGGGGGCACAACATCCACAGCCACTTTGATAAAGTCTGTGATGGCCCTGGAGTAATCACTCTGATCTTCAGTAGAGTTCTTGAATCCACTGACTCGAGGCAGTCCTGTAACCATTCTTCTGCCTCCCGCAACTACCTTCTGTCTGTCCTGATCTCTGAGGTTTCTCTTTATAGGCTCTGTTTGTATGAAGGCAGGAGCATAGCCAGGTGGTTTAACTTGCCAAGAATGGTAGGCCTTCCTTATCCTGGTGTAACAGTGATCAAATGTGCTGGGACCTCTGGTTATGTGGTGATGGTAATTGGGTAGGGTTTTCTTGAGACAGGTCTGGTTAAAGTCACAGACTATGATTTGTAGAGTATCGGGTGGACCACCTCTTTTACTGACCACATCATTTGGCGACACAAGCGCCTGTTTGTATTCAGCATTGGGAGGGATGTAAACTCTGATGAGAATCACTGATGAGAACTCTCAGGGTAGTTAGAAGGGTTTGCATTTAATCAAAATTTGCTCTGAAGCAATGGAGCAGGAGGCCGACATGACGCCAATGTCTGTGCACCAGATAGTATTAACTAAAAAGCACACGCCACTCCATCTCTTTGCCAGAAACGGAGTTCAGACACAGTCTGTGAATGGTGAAATCCTCTGGTCATATTGCGGTGTCCGGTGTATTCTCTGTTAGCCAGGTTTCGGTACAGCATACAACTGAGATTTCTCTCACCTGTCTCTGATAAAACATCCTTGCCCTGAGGTCTTCTATTTCATTTTCTATGATTGGACATTCACCAGTAGTATGGACGGTAGGGGAGGTCTCAGTCCTCTGCACTCCAGTTAGGTTTGAATCCCGGCCCTCACGTCATGTTTCTGGCCTTGACCTTGGTGGTGGGTTGGCCCTTTGAGGCCTCTGCATTCCAGCTGGTTTGACTCAGCTTTCCCCAAGAAATTTGAAGATCATTATGCAAATCAGCAGCTGGTCATTGAGAAGAAATCTGCATGTGGCTGATGGTAGTGAAAGCAGTTTGGAAGGTGGGTGTTTAAAAAGAAAGGTTAAATGCGTTTCTGCAGTCTATGGAGAGTCACCGTTCATCAGCCCGCAGGAAAAAGTATCTCAGGGTTGTATGTCATAACATGTGTATACTCTGCCAGTAAATTTGAACTTTGAACCCATAAACCTTCTGACTCAGAGGCAAGTGTTCAATCAACGGAGTCTAAGCCAACACCCAAACTGTGGAGGTATACAGAGTGATTTGATGGAAGTCATGTCTACTCGAAACTTATCCACAGACACAGATAACTCTTGCTTTTATAACTAACCTTTTGGGTTGAGCCCTTCATCAAGGTATACTTTTTTTTATATATTATTGTGTCCTGAAGAAGGGTTCAAGCCCGAAATGTTGGTTATGTATCTATCTTTGCTCCATAAAGTTTAACCTGCTGAGTTTCTTCAACATTGTATTTTTAGTGTCTGCAGACTCTTGTATTTTACTCCTCTCTGACTCTTCTTTGTTTGTTTGAAGAATAAGCTTCACTTGAAAGGAACAGAATCCAAATTAATAGAAAAAGCACAAAAACATTTTAAGTAAAACATAAAATATGCAGATCCATTTATGAATGAAATAGTTACAACCTACTCATAACATCTGGCAATGATGCGCAATCATACTCTGATTTCTACTCTGCCAACCCCGAAGGCACACATATAATTGAGGCTATTATCAATTCTCCACACCTCTCTTCTACATGATCTCTATTTTGACATTTCTTTCACTCTATACAAGTACTAAATGGCATACGTCTCCTCTACCCCTCCCATTGCCTCCTGTAAGCACCAACAAACTGGAATGTATTGTAATGGATGACAGCCGTTCCCACTGTGAAATTATTTAGGCCATGGCAGCAACGATCGAGATTGTTCAGCGAGGTGCATCATTGTGGATTGATGTCTTAACTTCATACAAAGCCACTCAAAAGTATATTTTAACTAATTATTTTAATAATTAACTCCAGCAAGCTAGACATCTAAGTGGGATATTCATGTAATTCTGCTCCCCTCCTCAGCCTGTTGATGTTGAGATCATTGACAATTATTCTGCTTCTGTGACTGAAATAAGCTATTTTGACACAAACTATGAGTGGAACCTGCAACCTTTCTGAACCTGTGCAGCTCACTGCCAGCCTGGGTCACACTTTCCTACTGAGCCCCTGGCTATGGACATTTTCACACAGAAACTTTGAAATGATCCTGAAAAAAATCAGCATACTTATGTGGCAATGTGGTCGTTTACATAGGGGCACTTTTACACAGCTTTCCTGTGTCGCAGAGTTTGTTGGAGGAGTATTCATTAGGCCTGTTTCTTATGGAGAGGCAGCGGTCAATTTACACTGCAGCCGGTCCGTAAAAATGTGTAGGGGTATGAGTGGAAAAATTACAGGTTGGAATTCTCCAGCGCATGACATCCTGTTTTGCGGAAACTGCCAAAATGTTTGGCCTGGAAGTCAGCCTGAAGAAAACTGAGGTCTCCATCAGCCAGCTCCCAACCATGACCACTAGCCACCCCCCCCCCCCCCCACATCTCCATCGGGCACACAGAAGTCAAAACGGTCAACCAGTTTACCTACCTCGGCTGCACCATTTCATCTGATGCAAGGATCGACAAAGAGATAGACAACAGACTCGCCAAGGCAAATAGCGCCTTTGGAAGACTACACAAAAGAGTCTGGAAAAACAACCACCTGAAGAAACACACAAAGATCAGCGTGTACAGAGCCGTTGTCATACCCACACTCCTGTTCGGCTCCGAATCATGGGTCCTTTACCGGCATCACCTACGGCTCCTAGAATGCTTCCATCAGCGCTGTCTCCGCTCCATCCTCAACATTCATTGGAGTGACTTCATCACCAACATCGAAGTACTCGAGCTGGCAGAGACCGCAAGCATCGAATCCATGCTGCTGAAGACCCAACTGCGCTGGGTGGGTCACGTCTCCAGAATGGAGGACCATCACCTTCCCAAGATTGTGTTCTATGACAAGCTCTCCACTGGCCACCGAGACAGAGGTGCAGCAAAGAAGAGGTACAAGGACTGCCTAAAGAAATCTCTTGGTGCCTGCCACATTGACCACCGCCAGTGGGCTGATCTCGCCTCCAACCGTGCATCTTGGCGCCTCATAGTTCGGCGGGCAGCAACCTCCTTTGAAGAAGACCGCAGAGCCCACCTCACTGGCAAAAGACAAAGGAGGAAAAACCCAACACCCAACCCCAACCAACCAATTTTCCCCTGCAACCGCTGCAACCGTGTCTGCCTGTCCCGCATCAGACTTGTCATTCACCAACGAGCCTGCAGCAGACGTGGACATACCCCTCCATAAATCTTCGTCCGCGAAGCCAAGCCCAAGAAAGAAAGAAAGTAAAAACACACAATGCTGGAGAGACTCCAGTAGGTCAAACAGTGTCCTTTATGTTGCAAAGGCAGAGATGCATAACCCACATTTCAGGCTTGAGCCCTTCATTAAAGTTCGGGCTCAAGCCCGAAACATCAGTTCTGTATCTCTGCCTTTGCTGCATCAAGGACACTGTTTGACCTGCTGAGTCTCTCCAGAATAGTGTGTTTTTACTTCAACCACAGTGTTCACAGAATTTTGTGTTTTACTAGTGGCTGTGTACAAGTGCCTTTTGTCTGTCATAATAAATAAATGGTACCAAAAGTCTTACCCAAATTGTTTATAAAAGTAAATGTCAAAGGACTAATGTGATATAATTTCAATGCAGAGCTCATGAGCATCTATACTTTCTATGGAAAACAAAATGTCATTCTTGTCAGGCCCTTGTTAGATGTGCAAATCACTTAATAATGTCATCATTGTGAGGCTAATTAACTACTGTGTCTCGATGGTCAACTGCATATATTCAGTGTACTACTGGGAGCATGGAGAGAAAAGAACTCACTGTGTGTGAGAGCAGCTTTGCATGGTCAATTGATTCCTTTCCTTCCCTATTTACAATATTTAATCAATTAAAGAAGATCAATCTCCAGCCAATGGTTTACACCATGGAAACACAAAACAAACAAGCAGATGACCAATCGGCCACAGGTACCATCTAATCTCCCCTGCATGACAGCCCATCGTTTTTTTTTCTTCCACTGTCATTGCTTATCAGCAGGTACTCTGACTGAAATCCCAGTCATTGTTTGTCCTGCTTTTTTCTCTCTGTCCTCTCCAGAGTTGCATTCTTTAAAAAGAATGTCTCTTTTCATCATTGCAATCAATTATCAACAAACCCAGTAGTTATTGTCAAGAGAGGATACCTGCAGCTCAGTAGCTTTCACAAGCAGGTTCAATATACTAAGCACTGCAAATAAAAAAGAGCATTGTTTTAAGAGCCTCCCAGAAAACCCTACTATAAAGCAGTCCATTTCAGAAGAAATGGAAACAGAATGGCCTGAATTCCTCAGTGGCGGGCTTAGCGGAAATGTCAGACCAATAAGAAAGGATATACTGGCACTGGGGGCAGTGCAGAGGAGGTTCAACAGGTTGATACTGGAAATGAGGGGGTTGGTTTCTGAGAAATTGAGTAGGCTGGTATTACACTCGTTGGAGTTTAGAAGGATGAGGAATCACAAGTCCATCAGACAGTGGTCAGCATGGAACATTCTGTGGACATGAGAGATGAAGACTTAACGGACACAGTGTGGTGGTTCCCTGAGCAGATCGTTCAGGTGATCTGGTGGAATGTTTCTTTGCCAGTGCTCATGAACAAGCACCAGGAATTAGCCTGGCTGGTAGAGAGAGGAGTCTTCATGGTCAGATCCTTCCTGTACTAATGGAACATTAACAACAATCCACCTTATCCCCAAGATGACTGCAGTAGCCTGGAGACAGTTATCTGTCTACCTCTTTGTGGAGTGCAGATTTGCTAAGAGTGTTTGGAGAAGGATACAAGGGTCCTTGTCACAGATCATTCTCAGCAGCAACATGACAGAAGACTGTTTTATGGGCTGTTCCCGGCGTCGCATGCAGAGACGGACATCCAGAACTGTTGGAAGACCATCAACTTGGTGAAAGACTGACGAAAAGTAGTCAATCCAAATCAATAGCTCTTTCTTTTAGCACAGGTGCTGCTTGACCAGTCGAAAATTTGTTTTTATCTTGGATTTCCTACAGCTGACACATTTTCAGGAGTACCTCAATGGGTGAGATGCAATGAGACATCCTGAGGTCGACAAAGGCAGGTGACATGTAATTTTTTTTCATTCTTTATCCCTCTCATCTGTGATGTAAATAGATTGGATTACATGTGCCAGCAATAAAGATGAACAATACTACATTAAATAACAATAATAAGAAATGCATAACTACAATAGCCACAAATGTGATTACGCCGTGGAATACAAAGTTTTCCGAGCTCTGCACCAAAATTTACTTGCTGTGAAAAACAAGAAATATGAAAAGATTGCTTTGTGTAATTGAAGTCACTTTCCCTCTTACATAAATATGTTCAGGAGTGCAAATCGGAATGCAAGGTGGTGGAGATTTGGAAGCAGTGCAGAATAGAATTATTATTCTGACCCTCAAGTGTCCACATCCAATAAAATGCCTGGAGAGGATGGACTCCCAATAGAATTCTATAAAACATTTAAAGTTATTAATTCCTCCTCTCCTGGAAGTAATGAACCAGATAGAAGAAACACAAAACTTGCCAGATTCATGTAAAACAGCAATAATTACAGTAATACCTAAGACAGGGAAAGATCCACTAACACTAGCATCATATAGACCAATATCTCTACTTAACTCAGATTATAAGATAATAGCAAAACTATTAGCAAACAGATTGGCTGACTGTGCACCAAAAATAGTAAAACTAGATCAAACTGGATTTATTAAGAAAAGACGAACAACGGACAATGTCTGTAAGTTTATTAACTTAATCCATGCAGTACAAGGAAATAAGACGCCAACAGTGGCTGTTGCTTTAGACACAGAGAAAGCCTTTGACAGGGTAGAATGGAATTATTTATTCAAAGTATTACAGAGGTTCAACCTAGCAGAGAAATATATTAATTGGATTAAAGCATTATGTAAGGGACCAATGACGAAGGTGACAGTAAATGGATATATATCGAACCAATTTAAATAAAGCAGGTCAACTAGGCAGGGATGTCCACTATCTCCCTCACTGTTCGCTTTAGCAATAGAACCTTTGGCAGAACTGATAAGAGCAGAAAATAAAATAAAAGGAATAAAAATAAAAGAGAAGGAATATAAAATCAGTTTATTTGCAGATGACATCATAGTATACTTAACAGAACCAGAATTATCAATAAAAGAATTACATAAGAAATTGAAGGAATATGGAGAAATATCAGGGTACAAGATCAACGCAAATAAAAGTGAAGCGATGGCAATGAATAATGCGGATTACACAGAGTTTAGAAAAGAATCACCATTTAAATGGCAAACACAAGCAATCCGATACCAAGGTATTAGACTAGATAATAATCTAAGCTATCTATAAAAATTAAATTATCAGCCATTAATGAAGAAATTACAAGATGACTTAGAACATTGGAAAGATTTACCACTAACACTGATAGGAAGGGTAAATTGCATTAAAATGAATATCTTCCCAAGGAATACAATACGTATTTCAATCGATACCAATTCCATTAACAGAGAAATTCTTCAATGAAGTAAAGAGAATAATAAGGAAATTCTTTTGGAAAGGGGGGGAAACTGAGGATAGCGCTAGATAAATGAACAGAATGGTACAAACAAGGTGGTTTGCAGCTACCAAACTTTAAAAATTATTATAGAGCAGCACAATTAAGATATCTATCAGATTTTTAACAAACAAGGGAAAAACCAGATTGGACCAACATAGAGCTAGATAAAATAGGGGAGAAGGTACCAGAACATATACTTTATAAGTGGGATGAAAAACTGGTGCAATATAGAAGTTCACCAGTACTGCACCATCTACTCAACATTTGGAAGAAGATTCACGTAGAAAGGAAAAAAACAAATTACCAACTACCAAAATTATTATTGATGCAAAATCAACTAATCCCTTTCACAATAGATAACCTTTCCTTTAGAGAATGAGAGAGAAAAGGAATTAAAAGAATAGAAAATTGATTTTTGGGAAATAATTTATTATCATTTGAACAAATGAAGTACAAATATGGAATAACTCATGGTACAATGTTTGCATACCACCAGCTGAAAACCTACTTAAAGGACAAATTGGGAAGCAGAATGAGATTACCAGAAGGAAGCAACTTTGAATATGTGATTACAGACACAATGATAATTAAAAGATTTATAACAAACATGTACATCAAGCTTCAAGAGAAAGAAAATGATGAAATAAGCTGTAAACCCAAAAAAAAGTGGGAAAAAGATCTAAACATAAAGATAAAAAATGAAATATGGGAAAAGTTATGCTCCGGAACTATGAGAAATATAATAAATACGAGGTTATGCATGATACAATATAATTGGTTACACAGGCTATACACCACGCCCCAGAAGTTAAATAAATGAGACCCAACAGTATCAAATAGATGTTTTCACTGTAAGAAGGAAATGGGAACAACAGTACATGTAATTTGGGCAAGTGAGAAAGTGAAAAAATTTTGGGAAGATCTAAATCAGATATTAAATAAAATCACAAAAAGCAACAAACCAAAAAAATCCAGAGATCTTTCTTCTAAGTAATATAAGAAGTAAAGAATTAGGCCTTAAACTGGATGAAGCGCAAAAAAGAATCATTATGATAGCCTTAGCTGTAGCAAAAAAATGTATAATGTCAACTTGTGAATCAAAAGAGAGTCTGAGAATACAGAAATGGTACATGGAAATGAATAAATGTATTCCATTGGAAAAAATAACATATAATTTAAAAAATAAAGTCACATTATTTGAACAAATTTGGGAACCGTACATGGAACACAACAGAGAGGGCCTACCGCGGACCTCCACCCCCTAAAATGATAGAATGAGAAGAAGATGAAATTAACTAACCCAGTGTGTAAAAGTAGATGACACAATTCTCTTGTTTATTTTCATTGTGTGATGACATTGTTTAATGGGTTTATTATATTGTATATGTTGAATGTTTAATGGGTTTGGAGGGGGGTGGGAGGAAGGGAGGGAAGGGAGGAGGAAAAAAGGGGAGAAAATGACACTGTATATATTCAAGAGGGAAATGTTTGTGTGTATTTTGATTAATATGGTTCATAGTGTGAAAAATTTTAAAAATTAAAAAAAAGAGTTCACATCTAGATTGAAGTTTCCCATTTTCAAAACATAAAGATCATCTGCTTGTTTGAGAATTTAAATTTTAAAAATCCACATATTAAAAAAAGAAAAGCAATTGTGAAAAAAAATCATTATCATTTGCCACAGCATGAATCAGCATGTGATTGAAGTGAGGTAGGTATTAATCACAGGAATTCTCAGCAGGATCTTATACCGACATGTAAAACAGAAAGGAAGATCTCCTTCTTAAGAATTAAACCTCTCTGGTCAATATTTTCAAATCACTTATCTACAAAAAAATAATTTCCATTGTCTTCTTTAATTTGTGATATAGAAACATTAGACAAGCTGCACAGTTAGCTGTTGGCCTGTCAATATGCTTTACTTTCCACAAACAACATTGCACTCTCACATTAACCTTTGATGTGGTTGATGCAGGAATGGGAGTATCCCACAGTCTAATATCCCAAAACATGCTTTACTTTTAACAGCAGAACAACAGCAGCAAGTGAAACTTTATTTGAATTGTGAATCCTGCCCGGGAGCCCAAGGTCCCCGCTCCTGCCCAGGAGCCCGAGATCTCACTTCACCTGTAAGTGGTAGGAGATTGCAAAGAGATCGTACTCCATCAGAATTTTACTGACGCTACTGAAAGGGAATTTGACAGAGAGTGCAGCTCCGACGGGTGAGTGGGGAGAGATTGCGGCTTGGATGGGCAAGCAGGGAGAGAGCATGACTCAGGCAGGCGAGCGTGGAGGGAGTGCGGCTCAGGTGGGCAAACGGGGAGAGAGTGCGGCTCAGGTGGGCGAACAGGGAGAGAGAGCAGGGTATTCAATTCAAATTCTGAGAATGCCACAATGCAATTTATCTCAAAGCTGCAGTAACCCATGGCCCAAAAAAAATGACAATTTATAAATAAATAAATAATCCGTGCTAGCCTCTCCTTCAATGTGTAACTTCTGAACACAAATGTCTCCTTTGTAAAACTGTGGGTAAAAAAAAATCTATTTTTTTTTCAAATCGTGATGTCATGTAACCACCCAAAAAAACTTCCAGATGTTCGGAATTCCGGTTAATCGGAAGTACTGGGCAGGAAGCAGATGTTGGTCTTTGTGAAGTTTTGGGAAGGGGGTCAAAGAAGCTTAAAGGTAAGTCGAATGTGCTTTGGGAGGATGTCTTTAACGTTGAAACGTTTCTGCACTTCAGTAAGACCAGGTTCAAATCAGATTTAGAGTCAGGTGATCATTAGCATAATGTGAATTGGGCCCCAGGGGTTGTGGAATGAGAAAGTCCCCAACCAAAGCAGTTTTAAAATCAAGCTGGGTGGCGTTCTATTGGGTAAGTAACCCTGGGCAGTTTATTTGCTTGGCTCCCTTGCTTGGTTTCAATTTAATGGCAGAAAGTAAAAGTCACTGTTACTTTAATTTGTAGTTCCCTGGTAAATTATTTGACATTTTCACATTGAAGGTGTCCTCTGGAAAATGCAGTATTCTGTTTGAGCTTTTCTCTTTAATTTTCGGCCTTTACTCCAAACAGTAAGTACTCGAGATGGCGGAGGTCGACAGCATCGAGTCCACGCTGCTGAAGATCCAGCTGCGCTGGGTGGGTCACGTCTCCAGAATGGAGGACCATCGCCTTCCCAAGATCGTGTTCTATGGCGAGCTCTCCACTGGCCACCGTGACAAAGGTGCACCAAAGAAGAGGTACAAGGACTGCTTCAAGAAATCTCTTGGTGCCTGCCCCATTGACCACCGCCAGTGGGCTGATATCGCCTCAAACCGTGCATCTTGGCGCCTCACAGTTCGGCGGGCAGCAACCTCCTTTGAAGAAGACCGCAGAGTCCACCTCACTGACAAAAGGCAAAGGAGGAAAAACCCAACACCCAACCCCAACCAACCAATTTTCCCCTGCAACCGCTGCAACTGTGTCTGCCTGTCCCGCATCGGACTTGTCAGCCACAAACGAGCCTGCAGCTGACATGGACATTTACCCCCTCCACAAATCTTCGTCCGCGAAGCCAAGCCAAAGAATTCCATGGGCAGTCATGGACCTTGTGCAACCATTTCTGCTCCAGAAAGCCACCAGAAATCTAATTAGCAGTTGGTTTTAAGGGTATTTTTTTAGTTTTTGTAATTTTTTTCAGTAGTTTTAATAGTTTTTAATTCTTTACTATATCAAAGATCAACGTGTACAGAGCCGTTGTCATACCCACACTCCTGTTCGGCTCCAAATCATGGGTCCTCTCCTGGCATCACCTACGGCACCTAGAACACTTCCATCATCGCTGTCTCCGCTCCATCCTCAACATTCATTGATATGACTTCATCACCAACATCGAAGTACTTGAGCTGGCAGAGTCCGCAAGCATCGAGTCCACGCTGCTGAGGACCCAACTGCGCTGGGTGGGTCACGTCTCCAGAATGGAGGACCATCGCCTTCCCAAGATCGTGTTCTATGGCGAGCTCTCCACTGGCCACCGTGACATAGGTGCACCAAAGAAGAGGTACAAGGACTGCTTCAAGAAATCTCTTGGTGCCTGCCACATTGACCACCGCCAGTGGGCTGATATCGCCTCAAACCGTGCATCTTGGCGCCTCACAGTTCGGCGGGCAGCAACCTCCTTTGAAGAAGACCGCAGAGCCCACCTCATTGACAAAAGACAAAGGAGGAAAAACCCAACACCCAACCCCAACCAACCAATTTTCCCCTGCAACCGCTGCAACCGTGTCTGCCTGTCCCGCATCGGACTTGTCAGCCACAAACGAGCCTGCAGCTGACGTGGACATTTACCCCCTCCACAAATCTTCGTCCGCGAAGCCAAGCCAAAGAATTCCATGGGCAGTCATGGACCTTGTGCAACCATTTCTGCTCCAGAAAGCCACCAGAAATCTAATTAGCAGTTGGTTTTAAGGGTATTTTTTTAGTTTTTGTAATTTTTTTCAGTAGTTTTAATAGTTTTTAATTCTTTACTATATCAAAGATCAACGTGTACAGAGCCGTTGTCATACCCACACTCCTGTTCGGCTCCGAATCATGGGTCCTCTACCAGCATCACCTACGGCGCCTAGAACGCTTCCATCAGCGCTGTCTCAGCTCCATCCTCAACATTCATTGATATGACTTCATCACCAACATCGAAGTACTTGAGCTGGCAGAGTCCGCAAGCATCGAGTCCACGCTGCTGAGGACCCAACTGCGCTGGGTGGGTCACGTCTCCAGAATGGAGGACCATCGCCTTCCCAAGATCGTGTTCTATGGTGAGCTCTCCACTGGCCACCGAGACAGAGGTGCACCAAAGAAGAGGTACAAGGACTGCTTAAAGAAATCTCTTGGTGCCTGCCACATTGACCACCTCCAGTGGGCTGATATTGCCTCCAACCATGCATCTTGGCGCCTCTCAGTTCGGCGGGCAGCAACCTCCTTGGAAGAAGACCGCAGAGCCCACCTCACTGACAAAAGACAAAAGAGGAAAAACCCAACACCCAACCCCAGCCCACCAATTTTCCCTTGCAACCGCTGCAACCGTGCCTGCCTGTCCCGCATCGGACTTGTCTGTCACCAACGAGCCTGCAGCAGATGTGGACATACCCCTCCATAAATCTTCGTCCGCGAAGCCAAGCCAAAGAAGAAGAAGAATGATCATATATGTGTTGATTTAAATAAAATATTTAAAAGTAATCTAATTAGCTATTTCAAATTATAATAAAAAGACCATTCAACCATGCAGCTATCATGTGAGTCCCACTCCTCTCTATCACCACATGCCTGTAAATGTTTGCTTTCCATGTATATTCCATCCCCCACTGAAGTATTCCTCTGCTTTCACCACCTTTTCGGCAAGTGTCAATCCTAATAGCAGAAGAAAGGAACAAAAGTCAATTTCCCAACCATCTCAAATGCATGTTCTTGGTTTGCAGAACATATTGGAAACCATAATCTCTATTAACTCATGTATTCTACCCCAGTGAATGGAGAACAATTCCAGCTTCTCTACTCTCTCCAGTGATAAACCAACTTTGTGATGAGGTTTTGTTTACTCAGTGGTAATCTCATTGCAATGGGCTCCTAGTTTTTGCATGACTAATGTGAACTCTTGCATTGAAAAGCTCCAGTTTATGTTGCTAAGAAATGTTTGGTGTACAGTGTGCCTTGCAATGTCATTAGAAGTGCAACTGAAATATCAGATGACTCTGATAACTGCATATGAAAGTTCCATTGGCCAATATTTTAATGGTTGAGATTTCATCTCAAAATCATTGGGCCTAAAATTTGCACAAGAAAAACATGTTTATCAATCCAATTTCTAGCTCACTTGCATTTTGTGTTGGTCAACAAACCAGTATTTTTTTTTTCACAGCTGCTTTTTAATTAAGGCTGTGCCCTCACGTATACTGCACCTTCAATGTCACAGGAAAGATCAGGCATATGTCCTGTATAAACTTGCAGACAGGAACCCACATCAGATATGGCTAGATATCAATCTTTTCATCACAAAGTTAAAGGAAAAAAAAATAGCTTTGCAATGATTCACTGCGATCTTAGAATGCTGTGATTGGAGTAAAGACTGAAATGGCTCTAGCCCATGGTTCAACAGTCCTGCACAAAATATTGAGGAAAGTGTGATTATTCAGGGTAGACAATCTAATCCACTCAGGCCCCTCCAAACTATGTGCAGTTGGGAACTGTTGCATACATCTTAAAAGGAAAGCAAACCAAGTGGGAATAACAGCTTCCCACAAGTTTCTCAAATGCTAAGTAACAGGAGAAGGCCATTTTCTTTATCACAGCTGTCTTCTTAGAGTGATCCGTTACAATATACTGATCTTCTCAGCCGATGATTTCTTCCTTCTCTCCAAAGACAGATCCTATTGTGACTGGAGTTCACATGTATAACTTGCTTTCACTCTGGCTGAAAATGCTCTTCATGATTTCTGTTCTCACTTCCAGGTTCTTAAATTTCAGCTGGTTTGCCTGAACTCCTACCTTTCCACGCAGCAATCTATTTGATGAGGCCAACCTGATCAATCACAGCAAACTGCCCCTTGTAGAATTGCTTCATTGCAATAGCAGCTACATCTACGTAAGAGCAGAGACTTGAAACTGCAGTAACATTGTGATTGGGACCTCCTATTTATATGATTACCAGTCGGAGACCTTTTATTCATGTTCAATGGTCAGAAACTTGGAGGTCTAATGGGTGCAGATACTATTAAGCATGTCCTCTATTCATTCTTAATAGTGGTAACCGGTCAGAAACAAATAAGAAAATATTTTTTAATATATAATACATTCATTACCAAATATTTTAGACAAAGAAATGGGAAGTAGAATTGGGATATAATGATCTTTCTCATTCAGTATTAGCACAATGGGCCAAACTGTCTCTTTTGTAATATGAACTTCTATGAAGCTATCATTTCCTCATGAGTACAAGGACTGCCTAAAGAAATCTCTTGGTGCCTGCCACATTGACCACTGGCAGTGGGATGATATCGCCTCAAACCGTACATCTTGGCGCCTCACAGTTCGGCAGGCAGCAACCTCCTTTGAAGAAGACCACAGAGCCCACCTCACTGACAAAAGACAAAGGAGGAAAAACCCAACACCCAACCCCAACCAACCAATTTTCCCTTGCAACCGCTGCAACCGTGTCTGCCTGTCCCACATCGGACTTGTCAGCCATAAACGAGCCTGCAGCTGACGTGGACATTACCCCTCCATTAATTTTCGTCCGCGAAGCCAAGCCAAAGAGAGAAGAGACACGCCCTCTTCACCAGCACATAACTTAAATCAAAGAGCAAAACATTACAGATGTTGGAACTGTGAAAATAATAACTCGAAATGCTAGAGGTAGCATGTCATGTGATATAATAAGTGCCAAGATGGAAGTGCCATATGTGGCTCCACATGTTCAAGTAGATGGTCTTTCCATTCTTTACACAGCAAACTGATGCCAAAAATCAGTTGTTCACCAAAGGAACAACAAAAAAAAATTGCAGTGGTCAGAATGCTCAATTCTGTCTGGCCAACTTCTGTTTTCATTTGGACAAGGCAAGTGGGAATTTTGAATAAATATCAACTGTGAAGTTTATTTTCCTCCATGCATTACTTGTGTCATCGCTGTATAAGCAGACCTCACTAAAGCCATCACACCATATCACAAATAAAGACAGGTTGCATTATTTACCCCTAAATTGAATTGTTTATTGTCACATGGACTGAGATACAAAGCAAAACTTTTTTTATCTTGCTATCCGGTGGAGTCAATCTGTCCTTGAGCAAAACAGGGGGCTGCATTTGAAACAAAAATGCATAGTGCTTCAGAGAAAGAGATTTGTTAAAAACAATGCAAAGGCAGCATCATTTAACTAATGAGATTTAACAGCTTTGGATTTCAGATTTATTGTCAAAGTACATACATGATATCTCACATAACCCTGAGATTCTTTTTTCCTGCGGGCAAGGCAGAATTACCATTTATGGTAGTGCAAAGAAAAAACTGTACCCAATATACATATATAAACAAATAAAGAGCTGTAAACAGATAACTAAATGTAATTAACTGACTGTCCATTACAGAGAGAGCAAAAAAAAATCAAGTGCACAAGAGTCCTTAAATGAGTCCCTGATTGAGTTTGTTGATGAGGAGTCTGATGGTGGAGGGGTAGCAGCTGTTCCTGAACCTGTGGTGCGAGTCTTGTGACACCTATACTCTTTCCTGATGGTAGCAGCGAGAACAGTGTGTGTGTTGGGTGATGTGGATCTAATGCAGCATTCCCTTATAGATGTTCTCGATGGTGGGGAAGGTTTTGCCTGTATCTACTACCTTTTTGCAGGGCTCTATATTCAGAGCTATTGGTGTCCCCATACCAGATTGTGATTGGACACTTTCCACCACACATCTGTAAAAATTTGCCAGGATTTCTGATGTCATACCAAACATCCACAAACTCCTGAGGAAAAAGAGACACTGATATGGTTTCTTTATGATGTCATTAGTGTGTTGGATCCAGGACTCCAATAATCACTGGACTGTCTACTTCTGGTTTTCCCTTCCTGAAGTTAACAATCCGCTGCTTGGTTCTGATGACATTGAGTGCAAGATGGTTGTTGGTGCACCTTTCAGTCAGGTTTTCAATCTCCCTCCTGTGTGCTGACTCATCACCTTTTTTTATACAATCCACTACCGTGGTGTCATTGGAAAATTTGTCGATGGTGCTATTGTTGTACCGAGCCACACAGTTGTAGAGCAGGAAGCTAAGAACACAGCCCTGGGGTGTTTCAGTACGAGTGGAGATTATGGAGGAGATGTTCTTACCAATCCTCACTGATTGTGATGTGGAGGTGAGGAAATCCAGGATACAATTACATATATGTGTTGAGTCTCAGGCCTTGCTTGCAGTTTGCTGATCAGTTTTGAGGGGAGGATGAATCAGAAATTATTGTCATGAACAAGTCGCAAACATTCATATAAACTTCCTTCCAACAATAAATAAAAATAATGCACAAAAAGTCAAAGTAAGGCCATGTCTTTGGTTCATTGATCATTCAGGAATCTGATGGCAGCCGGGAAGAAGCTGTGAGTGCTCATCTTTAGGCTCCTGCACCTTTTTTCCCTGATAGAAGAATGAAGAGGGCACGGATGGCGATAAATGCTGAACTGTCGTCGATAAAGAGCATCCTGATAAATACATCTTTGCTGTCCAGTGCTTTGTGTAGAGCCAGTGAGATGGCATTAGATATAGACCTGTTGCTACGATACCATTGCACGGTACAAATGTCACGCACCATTGTTGATGCTTTTATAACTGTATGCATTTCATCCTCATCTTCATTCTATAGGTGAAATTCAAATCCTTATTTGGATCCTACAAAACTTAGTTCTTCCAATTTCTTTCTTCCTGACCTATCTTTCTCCAAATTGCTCAAAACCAAAATGCTTATACCTTGCCATCTGCCAAGTTTTATTTGACCCTTTCTCCATCTTACCGTCCACTCAGGCTCCCAGTCTGCCAACATAGCTTGAAATACTGATTATGAACTTCAAATATATCGACCTTCAGATAAGATGGCTCCCCTATTTCACGGTTTTATCATATATCACATGTATAAGACAACCCACCCCACCCCCCACCCCACACCAAAAATACGTGTGTTGACTGAGCTGATGTGGCATTTGAGCTGTTGAGCATGGCCTGAAGGTGGGTGCTGTGTGATTTTGTGATCAAAGCATGGGAAAAAGTGAAAGTAGAGACTGTAATAAAATCTTTCAAAAGTGCAGTATCTCTAGTGCAATGCATGCTATGGACGATGATTTATTGTGGGACACTGACAACAAAGTGGAAGTCGACTCATCAGGTTCAGACTGGGACCCGTATGATGACCGTGTAAACAGTGAGACTCCGGATTTGTTTGCCGAGTTCTTTGCCTCAGATGATGATAGTGATTTTGAAGGACTTTGGATGTTCTTTTTTAACAATAAAAATTCATTTCTAATATACTGGGAGCTTAAAAAATTGTTGTAGGGTGGGGTCTGAGTGGGTTATGGAACAAATTTTAAGGTCACTTTTTTGTATCTGGCCTGTTAAGATGACCCCTGTTTTTGGCATTTTTTTGGGTGCTTCAGGATTGTCTTATATGGGGGGCATGGCAAGATGGCGTAATGGGAAGATGTGTGGTTCCATCTTCCCCCAGTTAGACTTCTAAATTCCCAACTTTAAAATTTGTAAAAGTGGTTAAAAATAATATTGATAGACTTTGGAATATTGGAAGATTGCAATGGCTGCAAATGTGAAAAAATCAAAAGCTCAATTGCAAAAGAAGCTACCTTACAAAAGTTTTGAAGAACTGAGGCCTACTTACCAAGTTGAAGCCATGGAGTCATTGACTGGAGTCCCCAAGCCTCAGAGGACTCCTGCTCAGTTAACTATTATGCCAGCGCCGGTTGCGCAATCACAAGATGGTGGCGGCTCAGTGACTGGCTCATCCTGCCCTGACTTGTGCTCCTGTGAGTCTGGGGGCATGGACATATCCGCTGAGGGAAGACAGACCCACGAGCCTGCAAAACTGCCTGGCGGTCCAGGAACGGTCGGTGTCTTTGCCGGGCATGCGTGGTGCGTGGCAGGTCCGGGAACTACTGGACAAGGTGTAGGCTGTGGGGGAGGCCAAACAGCAACGGGCTGACGAGGTCGGCACACTGTCGACGGGCGTCCAGACCCACAGCCGCACTGGAAGAGGACCTATGATGTTAGAGGAGGAAGAAAGATCAACATTACAGGAACTTACACAGGAAAAAATGGGGACTGAGACCAGAGAAGGTAGGCCTCAAAGGGAGGTGATGGAACCTGGACAGGATTCTGTGTTCACAATTTTGGAAGGGATTGCTCATCAAATGGAAAATATGTCAATACAGATGTCTACTCAGATGACTCAAGGATTTATGGAAGTGAAAACTAAAATGACTACTAAATATGAAGAAATGACTTGTATGAAGCAAGATATTAATGCAGTTAAAAGTGATGTTAGTAGATGTATAAAATCAGTGGACACTGTACAAGATAACTTTAAAAAGATTGAAGAAGCTGTTTTGGAATGTAAAAACCAAGTGGAGCATAATAGAGAAAAAAATGGAAAAAGTGGAGGATTTGTTTGTGGATTGGGGGATGCAGAAGAAGGAATTATTGAAGAAGATTGATTCATTAGAAAATCAGGGTCGAAGAAATAACGTAAAAATAGTAGGTCTTCCAGAAGATATAGAAGGTTCTGATCCGGTAAAGTTTTTTAAGAAATTGATTCCTGAGGTGTTGGGCAAAGAATTTTTTCCGGATTGTCTGAAGTTAGATCGAGCATATAAAGAACTAAGGAAGAAACCGTTTCCATGCCAACCACCACAAGCAGTTTTGATTAGTTGTTTGAAATACCAGGACAGAGAAATGATATTACGAATGGCGGTGCAGAGAGCATGACAGAATCAGGCTCCGATGATGGTCCAGAATAATAGGGTGTATTTTTATGGGGATTTGAGACAAGAAATTATTAGAAGGCACTGAGAATTTAATTCAGCTAAAGAAGTATTGTGGTGAAAGGGATATAAATTTGCTTTTCATTATCCGGCCGTGTTGAAAGTTTTTTATGCGAACTTTCAATCTCAATTCTTTGAAAATGATCATGATGCATTAATTTTTACTAATTCATTGCCAGATTTATGAGGAAATGGACGATCATCACCATTGTCACCTAAGAGGAGGGTAAATGGCAATGGAAATGGGAAGAATGGAAAACATGGAAAGAACGGGAATAAAGTTGAATTGACACGAAGTCTTCTTGATATTGAAGATCCGGAACAATCATTGGGACTGGAATCATTGGGTTGATTATTTTTGTTTCAGTACTTTGTGAAAGTCTGACTGGGGGGGTGGGGGTGGATGACACTGAGACCTTCAGTCTTCTGCCGCTAGTGGGTTTTACCACACCCAGATTTTTGGGGGGCTACTACTTTTTAGTAGTTTGTTGTGGGGATTGTTAGATTTTTTTCCTTTTTTTGGAATATTTACATAAGGGGGGGGTTAAAATATTAAGGGAATTAGAAGAGGAACATTATTTTATAGTAGTGGGATATATTATTACATTAAGAAATGTCTAATTTGAATCTTGCAACTTTTAATGTTCAGGGTTTGAATACCCAATTAAGCGTAAATGAGTTTTGGCTTATATAAGAAGAATGAAAGTTGATAATGCTTTTTTGCAAGAAACACATTTGACTGAAAAAGAACATTTGAAATTGAAGAGAGAGTAGGTTGGTCAAGTGTTTTCTTCTTCTTTTAATTATAAAGCAAAGGATGTAGCGATTTTAATTGGTAAGAAATTACCGTTTGAATTGGAATCGTTTGAAGGAAATGGGGGGAGAGTTTTGATGGTTAATTGTAAAATTTTTGTTGAATCGTGGACTTTGTTAAATATTTATGCAACTAATGTTGCATTAGTGTCGCAGGCTTTGTTACTGCTTAATCAGGCCAATAATAATATTTTGGTTGGGCGAGATTCTAATTGTGTTTTGGATCCTTTATTGGATAGATATTCGAAAAGTATGAGGAAATCAAAGGCGGCAACACAAATAGGAGCTTTGACGAAGAATTTGAATCTGGTTGATGT
This sequence comes from Narcine bancroftii, assembly GCF_036971445.1. NCBI lineage: Eukaryota > Metazoa > Chordata > Chondrichthyes > Torpediniformes > Narcinidae > Narcine > Narcine bancroftii. The sequence continues at coordinate 91,097,246 of NC_091473.1, read as the reverse complement.
TTGGAGGAGAGTAAACCCTACAGAGAAAGTCTTTTCCTTTTATTCCTCTAGACATGATTCATTTTCTAGAATAGATTGTTTTTGGTTTTGGCACATCTGCAAGGTAGAGTATTACAGGTTGAGTATAAAATTTGGGTTATATCGGATCATTCTATGTTATTTTTTTCCTGTGTAGGTTCAGAAATAGTACAATCGTCTTATAGATGGAGGTTTAATACAATGCTATTGAAGAAACCAGAGTTTATTACTTTTGTTAAGGAGCAGATTGATTTTGGCTGAGAATAGTAATTAAGTACGTAGTAATTTTGTATTGTGGGATGCTTTGAAAGCATATTTACGAGGGCAAATTATTAGTTAAACTACGAAAGTTAAAAAGCAATATGCAGCGGAAAGCTTAATGTTAGAGAAACAAATTGCTGAATTGGAAAAGGAATTTCAGAAAGATGTTACAGAGAATAAGAAAAGCTGCTTTAATGAAGTTGAAATTACGTTATAATACTTTACAAACTTATCAGTATGGGCGGCTACTTTATCGATGTAAGCAACGTTATTACAAACTGGGTGAACAAGCTGATAAGGTATTAGCATGGCAATTATAAACAGAACAGACATCATGAACTATTAATGCTGTGAAAAAGAATTCAATAGTTACCTATAAACCTCAGGAAATTAATGATCACTTTTATTCATTTTATCAAAAATTATATACTTCTGAGGACACTGGTTCTATTGAATCTTATTTATCTAAATTAAATTTACCTGTTTTAGGGGAGGATAAGGTTAAAGAATTGGAAGCACCATTTACGGATTTTGAGATTACAGAGGCTATACAAGAGATGCCAAATGGAAAATTGCCAGGAGATGATGGATTTTCTGTTGAATTTTATATTGTGAAGATTTATCATCTATATTTGGAGATGTGTTGCAGCAAGTCACAGAGGAGCAGTTGTTACCGGAATATTGTTCAAGTGCTATAATTACTGTGATTCCTAAGAAAGATAGGGATCCATTGAAAGTATCTTCGTATAGACCTATTTCTTTATTAAATGTAGATTATAGCAAAGGTGTTAGCAAATAGACTTGTCAAATATTTACCTCAGTTGATACATATAGATCAAACAGGTTTTAGTAAAAATAGAAACACGTCTGATAATATTCTGAGATTGGTTGCGCTGGATGAAGAAAAAGCCTTTGATAGGGTCGAGTGGAATTTTTTGTTTAAGGTGTTAGAAAAGTTTAAATTTGGCCCTTATTTTATAGCCTGGGATTAGGCCTTATATACAAACCCAACTGCTCGGGTGGTGACAAATGGTCAAATTTCCTTATCATTTAATTTAATGCGTTCAACTCGACAAGATTGTCCATTGTCACCAGCCTTATTTGCATTGGCTATTGAACCATTAGCTCAGACAATAAGACAGAATGATAAGATTAAAGGAATTAAAATTGGGGAGGATGAATATAAGATTAATTTATTTGCGGATGATGTGCTGGTATATTTGACAAAACTGGAACAGTCTTTGAAATATTTACAAGATTTTAAAATTTGGAGAGCTATCTGGATATAAAGTAAATTGGGATAAGTGTGAAATATTGCCAGTTGGGGATGGAGATTATTCAGAATATGAAAGTATTATAAAATTGAAGTGGTCAGATAGAATTAAATATTTGGGAGTGGTAGTAAATGCAGATTACCAGTCTTTATATAAATTGAATTATGTCACTTTATTAAAAAGGATTAAAATGGATTTGATTAAATGGAAAGATTTGCCGTTAAAATTAATTGGTCGAGTAAATTGTGTTAAAATTAATATTTTTCCTTCAATTCAATATTTGTTTCAGTCTATACCATATTTACTTTCAAAGGGTTTTTTTCAGGACCTGAATAGGGCAGTGCAGGAGTTTTTATGGAAAGGAAAATTAGCCCGAGTAACTTTATATAAACTTACGTGGAAATCTGCTTTAGGTGGATTGCAGTTACCTCACTTTCAAAATTATTATGATGCAGCTCAGTTGAAATTTGTTAGCAGATTGATGGATGTGGACCAACCTCCGAGTTGGGCAAAGGTGGAAATGGCTTGTATATCTGAAGTTGTGATACATCAGTTTATATTTAAATGGAATGTGGATTTATTGCGGGAATGTAATATGCCGGTATTAAAACATTTGTTAAGGATATGGGTTAAAAGAAACAGGGTTTTAGGATCAAAGGGTAATTTACCAATTCAAACTCTGTTATATCATAATCAGCTTATTCCTTTTTCAATGTTTAATAATCATTTAAAGAGATGGAATTCTCAGGGCATAGAGATAATTCAGGACTGTTTTGAAGAAGGCTAATTTCTTTCTTTTATTCAATTGAGGGAGAAACTTGATATATCTATAAATTTTTTGTTTGTGTATTATCAACTCAGAGCTTTGATAAAAGATAATTATGGTAAAGAGATGAATTTACCCATGTTGATGAAATTTGAGTCTTTGATTTCTTCTGTACCTAAGAAAGGTTATATTTCAGATATGTACCAATTGTTACAGGATAGTATGGATAAACCGGAATGGGAGAAATCTAGGCTTAAATGGGAAAGTGATTTAACCTATTTTTTTCCGGAAGATAATTGGGAAGTTATGTGTTCTGATAGTGTAACTAAAGTGACAAATGTATGTTATGGAATAATTAATTATAATTTTTTACATCAACTATATTTGACTCCAGACAAATTGAAAAAATATGGATTTAGTAATTCGGATTCTTGTTTTAGATGTGGACTATGTACTGGAACTTTTTTACATGCTTGTTTTTTACATGTCTTGTTTTAAAGTACAACAATTTTGGGAAGCAATTAGATTTGTTTTGGAAAAATTGTTTAAGATTAAATTACCGTTAGACCCATCAATCTTTTTGCTGGGATATATGGTTTCTTTGAAAGGACTAAGGTTGGATACATTTCAACTTGCATTTCTACATCTAGTGTTATCTGTAGCATGAAAATATGTAGCTAGTACTTGGAAGGATAATGTGGAGGTTAATATAACACGCTGGCATAATGAGTTGAGAAATTTTATTATTATGGAAAAAATTACATGTAATCTGCATGATAATTATTCATTTTTTGTTAAAATGTGGTCATCCTATTTGGAATATATGAATTTAGAAATACTTTGAAATATTCTTTATAATCACTATTATCTTTATATTTGGCTCCCCTTAAGGGGGCTGGCTGAAGGAGTTGGGGGGGGGCAGGGTTTTTGTTGTTTTTTTATATATAAATAAAAAATTGTTTTTTTTTTCTGTTTTGTTTGATTGTAAGTTGTTTAAATTCTTTTAAATAAAGTTTTTTAAAAAAGGATTTCTTATATGCCAAAATATACGGTACTTTGCATTTCCTCTCTGTGATATAGTAATGAAGAGACTAAACAAAAAGGACAGGACGAATTTGGCAATGGATGTTGAGCAAGAACAGTGCTCAATTACCTCTGTCATTATATTTGATCTGCAACTATCAGTGCAGGAGATCAATTTTTCAATATACATTTTCACTGCAGAAACAGTTTTATTGTTTTCCCACCAGCAGAGATCTGCAGTTATTTCAGTCACTGTAACCTGTCTTGTCTTTTTCTCTTGCACCAACACATTCCTAGACAATTTTTAGCTTTTTTTTCCCCCCTTTATGGTTTCAGAGTTCTATTTAGTCCATTCTTCCCATTCTTCAGTCCTCCACAGATTTCAGTACAAATTTTAGATCATTATTAATCACACACTACATGTACAAGAATAAAGTCCAAAGGGTTGTTAACTCAGCCTGTGTCATCACAGACACCAGACTTCACTCATCGAGGACATGTACATGAGGCGGTGTCCTAAAAAGCTGCCTCTATCCCAAAGACCCCCACTATCCAGGCCATGCCCTCTTCACTCTGCTACCATTGGGGAGAAAGGTAGAGGAGCGTAAAGACAAGCACTCAGCAGCATCTTCTTCCCTGCTGCCATGAGATTCCTGAATAATCAGTAAACCAAAGACTCTGTCTTACTTTTCGTGCACAACTATTTTCATTTTTTAAATTTATAGTAATGTTTTAAGATGGTTATAATCTGAATATTTTCACTGTGATGCTACCGCAAAATCCGAATTTCATGACTTGTTCAAGACAATAAATTCTGATTCTGAAAGAAGGATAACTTCTCAGTCCACTTTGTTTAATATTTTAACAACTTATTTTCTATTTTCTCAATGGTAGTTAGATCGTGCTCTGTAGAATTGAATAAGCCTGGTTTGAAGGTTGAGGATTCAAGCTCCCATAGTTACTGTCAGATGGTTTAGGCAAGGGCCAATTTGCCGGTTACTGTAGCACCACCAACTCTGTAAGTCCAACAACAAAAATAAAGAACAACCATTTAATAAACCATTCAGCATCTAGCAACTATGAAAATATTACTGAGCAGAAAATTATGTCTCCACGTGGAGAGAAAGGCAATAAATCAAGTATATTTTGCAACCAAGGTTTCTAAAATAAAACAACATTGCCATGCAAGCGATAATCAACATTCAATATAAGAGCAAAGCCTGGTCAGTGCAACAAATTAATCAGAGGCATGTCCTGTTCCTGGGGCTCAAGAATTTGACTGGCAAAATGTCGAAACAACATCAGTCAGTCAGTTGTGGCAACTGCTGAAAGAAACTTCAAACAACAAAGAAATACCAGACCTCCAAGTAATCAAGGCATCAGCTTGTCATTATCGGAGAAATCCCCGTCTATCCTTTGTTGCTGAAACCTTATCTAATAAAGCACACTGGAAGTTGTAACAGAGCTAACTCAGATTGTTTACTTTATCTCTACATCAGTATTAAAAAAAGAATCAGGCGTAAAAGCAAATGGACAGTATCACCTGATACTCATTTGATGGCAAAGACACTTGATCTATTGTGGTCATAGACACCACTGAATGTGTTTTAAAAATTGCCCAAACTTGGATATGTCCAAGTCAGGACTGAGTTCAGACTTCAGCAATGAGTACATACTTAGTATTTCAGTTGCTTTCTATCTCCATAACTGAAGTTACGAAAGTACAATGGCACTGTGCTTTTGATACAATGTTTAGTATCCTATTTATGAAGCCTGTGCAAAACTGGAATTATAAGACGTTCTATTTTGAGCTTTAATAATGAGGTCTCTTGCAGTGATATGTTCGAATTCCTCACTTTTCTTTGCATCATCACCTGCAGTCGTCCAGCAGACAATCCCTTTCACTTCCATAGCTGTGGGTAGCAGTCCATTACTCGAAAAACAAATTAGCCCAATCCACCATCCCTCGCCCGTCAGCCTTCAAACCCTTGGAGCCACTTCAGTTCCAGATGCCATATTTTTCTCATGCTCAAAGGAAGGCACAAAGGAAAACATGTAACCCCTGCTCACTGATACGTGAGGCTTTGCATCTTGTCCCAGGTCACCCCTGAAAATTGGCGTGGATGGTCCATGATGAAAACAGCTGAACACAGACCACACGACATGCCAATTTCCAGGCCTATGTTCAGAAATGTTTGCATTTATATAGCATTTTAATGTAGCACAAAATTTTGTCAGGAACATTAGTGAAGAAAATCTGATGTACAAAGTGGCATTAGGTTGGATGTCGATATGCTTGGCTATTTCAGGCTTTAAGGAGGGTCTTAAGGCAGGGAAGCTAAAAGGGAAACCTAGTGCTTAAGAACCTGTGCAGCCAACGGAAATGGTGAAGCAGTTCACACTGGGGATGGTCAACAGGCCAGAAATAGAGGTTCAACAAACTTTCATGGTGCATCAGGAGAAGATTACTGGAGGTTCAGACTTTGGTAAGATTTATAAATAAGGATGAGACAGCATTTAACTGGGTGTCAGTGTTGCTCAACAGGCTTAAGAGTAATGAATGAAGAGGAAGTGTGGCAAGTTTGAGGAGTGAATGAACTTGCTCTGTCATTGAATAAGATCAAGGCTCACCCTTCTGTCCCTCTAATTGAGGGACAGATGAATGAGGAATGAGTCAGGAGTCCCTGGAAAAGCTGTCAAAAGGTAGCAGAGGGTTTCAAGAGCAGCTGTCCTGAGATATGGACTGAAATGAGCAAGGGAAATAGATTAAGAAGATGATGAGTGCTTGTGGAATTTGAAGTTGTAGTCAGGGCACAAGAAGATAACCATTTAGGGAAGAGGTGGGAAGAATTTACTTTGTTCTGAGTTGTAAACTTTCAGAATTGTCTTCGTCAGAGGCGTATGGACGTTGAAACCATTCAAAACTGAAGCAAATGGTTCTTTCGGCATGAAAGGAAAGAAAGGGATGGAATCAGGGAAGTGAAGTAGTTGGGAACAACTTAGTTTGAGGAAGTTTCTGGTCACCCAGTCCACAATTCTATTCTCTTGGTAAAATCTCCAAACCCATATTGGATCTGGTTTTTATACCTTTAAGAATATATATAACTGCACAAAATTCAATATGATTTCAATGAATACATTGGCATAGTTTGCTTCAATATTTTAATTTGACAAATGGTTCCTTTGGTTTACAAACGAGCACAGTGTAACTGATACTAAAGGCATAACGATTAGTGTAGCGAGGACAGCACGGTTAGTGTAGCAGTTAGCGCAACACTGTTACAGCGCCAATGATTGGGTCCGGGGTTCGAATCCTGCATGGTCTGTTATGAGTTTGTACATCCTCCTCGTGTCTGTGTGGGTTTCCTCTGGGAACTCCGGTTTCCTTCCTCCCACCCATGTGAGGGTTGCAGGTCAATTGAGTGTAATTGGGTGTCATGGGTTCATAGGCCAAAAGGGCCTCTTACTGTACTGTAATGCTGTATATATGACAAAGCGCCTCTGAATGGTTAAAGTAATTCATGACAGTTGTCAAAAGACACAGAATCCAGATATCCAAAAGTGTTGTGACAGCTGACTGGACTTTTATGTTCCATCCTGGTTACATAAATATGCTAATTACTGATTGGCAGAGCAAATATGCCATATTTGATGGGCTTATCATATAAAAATCTGGCCTGAAAGCTTCTTTCATCTGAGTTATAATGGCGCAACATAAGCCTAGTATGTTGCGAGGCAATTAACAAAGCCCTATGGCTTGTGTTAGGCTGGAGCAGATGAGAATATCTTACTGCCATATCATTTAAAAAAGTTTAAATATTGAGTGCCCCCCCCCCCCCCCCACCAAAGGGGCATCAGCTTGTGCTTTGGAGACAATTCTCTTTCTTGCAAAGCTGACCTTTTAATTTGAAGACTGATTATTCTTTGCACTATACATTAGAACAGGCTTTTTTGAAGATTGGTCTCTGTTTGTATTAATGCCTCCTATATCCACACAATTCCACTACTTGCAATTCCATAACTCATGATTCCTGATTAACTCCTAAAGTATCACGGATATACTGCATATGGGAAGATCTGATGCATTCAGTTGATGCTGGTAGGGAAGACATGGGTCAGAATGTAAGTGGATATCACTGTAATGGTGCAGGTAAGGGAGGAGAAACCAATATGATGCAATGTGGTGCACCAGCATACAATGCTGATGTACCTGCATATTCCATCTACTTTCCACTATGAAGCATTTTAAATGATGAAAGTGACTGCATGCAATTCAAACCTGTTTTGGCTTCATTTCTTCACTTCAATTTCATGTTTCTTAAAACTAGCAACTCACATTGGATTATAGATTGACCACCACCAGTAGTGCTTTGGTAATTTGCCCAAGTAATCATTCCTCACGCAGGCATATACAGCAGCCAAGCAAGTTAATTAGCCACAGGGCCTCAGCAATAATATGCTTTCTCCTTGGGTCTACCTTCAGTTTTCTTCCTTGACAATGTATTCGCAGAATGGTGATTGATGGTCGTGGTAGCCCTCTGATCCTTCTTCACCCACAGAGCTTTCCTTTCAGGAGACAAAGGGCTGGCTTTGTACTCTCTGAAAGCTTTCAATCTTGAACATCATCCAGTCTTGATAAAGACGACAAAACATCAACTCTTGCTTTCCTCTCCACAGGTGATCCCTGACCTGCTAAGAGTTTCCAGAAATTTCTTTATGTGTGCAAGAAGAGAAAATAGAACAAACAATTGAATACAGTCTGCAAGATGGTATCAGAGTCTTTGATCCTTATCAAAAGGCAGTCTTTCCTCAAATGCAATAACATTGATGATTAAAGGGAAAAGAAAATGTAAGTAGTAGGACAGGAGTAGGATATTGAGCCCATCTGCTGCACCATGCAATGAGATCATGACTGATTTTTTTTTCCCTTATCACCATTTCTCCTGAATATTCCTTGATTCCCTTAATACAGTATTTAAAAACCTATCAGTCTCTGTTCCCAGGTAATATTGTTAGTTCTCCTCCTTTGGAGTGATTGGCTTAAACAATATTCTGAAGCCGACTCAACACATAATGTCTTTATCTATTTTATTGGATTCACCAAAGCAGGATACTAACTCTGTCATATCAAGAAACAGAGCAGAAAAACCAAAGGCAACAGTACATACATCTGCACATTCCATCTTACAGAATACTTGCTACCTGTATGAGGTGTGGCCCAGTTAGAGATGGCGGTGATAATTAATCACCAGCACCTCATGCCTATCCTCAAGCAACTAACCTTTTTGATTTGCTCTTTCTTGACCTCTGATTCTTACATGTCAGCAGGAAAATGCTATTTGTCTTTTATCTTCCTCAAAGATACAATGACTGGCTCTCTGATGGATTGGCGAGGTACCTCACCCTTCTCAGATTTCCCTGTAGTAGCTTTCTACATCAAATCTAACTGTATTGACTGACTGTTTTCAGGTAAATATGCTAATTATTACACAGCAATGGGTCAGACGACAGTGCTCTTCCTTCTATTAGGAGGCTGTGCGTTCAAGTCACATTGCTGAATCTGCATTGATACTCCATTGAGAACTTGTGGCGGAGCCAGAGCTGACAGCTTTTGGAGACCTTGGAAGACAAATGATCTGTCTGATCTTTCTGGTGGATGCAGAACAATGAAAAAGATAAAACACTCCAAATATGACAATGTGCACACGTGAACATAATGAGGGCTCAAGGACTCCTGCTCCCAGATCATAAGACCATGGCTGATCTGACAATAACCTCAAATCCACATTCCTGGCCATCCTTGGCAACCTTTTTCCTTTTTGCTAATTAAGAGTCCTATCTAACTCAGTCTTAAAATATTCAAATATTTTGCTTCCACTGGCTCTTGAAAAAGAATTATAACCCTCAGAAGACCTTTTGCCTTTTCTTAATCTTAAATGAATGAAGTCTTGTTTTTAAATAGTATCCCTTGGAACTAGATTCTCCCAAAAGAGTAAATATTCTCTCCACATCCACCTCTGAGGATCAAGATCCCTTAGGAACTTGCATGTTTCACTCAAGTCCCTCTCACTCTTTTCAACTCCTGCTTAGACTATCCAACCATTCCTCACAAAACAACCCAACCATTTGTTTTAATGCAGTAAACTGCAGGTGGGTTGGTTGGCTGGCTCTAACAATGCTTATTATTCAGTGCAGCCTTGAGTATTCCCTCTTTTGCATTCAACATGAACGGTGGGTTGGACACAGGTCATGTACCCTCACCAATCCTAATCAGCTTTACAACTTCCTCCAGCAGAATGTACTTAATGCTGTTTTGAATGTCGCATTTCTATTGGTTATCACATACTCTGCTAACTTTGCCTCAACATCGCTGCATAATTATTAATCTCTATCTTCCACAACATCAATAAAAATAGCTCATTTCAGCCAAACCACCTCTTGCAATTTTCCATACAGCTTCTTGGAATATTTACATTTGTCAGCTACTTTTAACAGTGATTTCTGTTGTAAAAGGTACTTTCCTGGATATTAGACAGAATTAGGTTGGGATATAATTGCTACAAACACCTCTTTATTATTAAAAAAAAGAGCATTGTGCAAAGTTGTTGGAGAGGAGCTGACCATTGTAGCAACCCCAAACAGAATCATGTGGTTAAAGGATGGATGAAGAAACAAAGAACAACATTGAGTTAGTAAATATGAGCACTATTTTTAACTAAGTGTTTCTCGTGGTATTACTGAGAATTTTCCTCCTCTTTTGAAATGAGTCAAACATTTATGTTTAATGTGGAGCTTTATATTCAGACTAAATGGTCATGACTCTTTCAACACCATCCATTGGAGAGTGACCAAATTAAAAAGTCCTTTGATTCCAAACCTTCTCAGAATACTTTCAAGGAGAAGGGGCAATGATAGTAGAGAACTTATCATTGCAAATGCCTATTCTTATTTTAAAGGAGATAAATGAAGGTTAGCTCAATTCCATTTCACCAGGAACATTGAATGAATGTAATCATATCTGATGGATGTTGCTTTCTTTGCAGCTGGATGTAGCTTGCAAAAATGTTCCTGGATGAACTTCTGTTTGGTTACTACATTTGTATACAGTGAAGATAGGAATATATTGATCTTCGTAAACCTTTCCTAATGTTGATAACTTGCATGATTACTAGTTTAATGGATGTTATCCAGATCCTCGAAGATATAACGACTAACCTTTGGGACCCAAGGGCAAATCCAATCAATGCTGACAAAGCTGTGCATTTTGTCTCACTTTTGCAATATAAAGTGCAATACAAACTCAGAATATCTGCAGTGTAGTTCATAAGGCAAAAGGTGACACAATTTGGCATTTAAAAAATCAATAAGGCAACTGGTATAAGAATTCAAAACATTTACAAATGTTCTGGTCAGGTATTACTGCAGGTGAGGCACAATAGATTGAGATTCATCCTGAACATTATTTGTCCATAGCTGACCTCATTCTAATTGAGGTTACAGAATGCTACGGTGCTGAACCAGATCATTCAATACAAGTGATCCTGGGTAGATTGCATTGTACCTGTCCTCTGCTCTTGAAATTGTGGATGATGCAGTGGATTTAGGATGTGAGTCTGGTTCTTGAAATGTACAGTTTGTGATTTTTAGTTTTATCAATGACTGGTAAAATTGACTGCTATAGATGAAGCAACATCAACCTCATCTCAATCTCCACCACATTCCTTGTGCACTTTCTTCTCCCTACTTCACAAATAACTAATTCTTCATTTTAAAAAAACTTAAGTGTGTGATGGAGAATACTTCTTTCTGACAAACTCAAACCTAAGAAATGTTCCTCATGTTTTTCATTCTTACTGAAATGTGTGCTTTCACATTATTGTTGAGACATTCTCTATTATAACCCTTAATAATCCTCAAGAACTTTAACAGGCTGACAACTAACCTTTTGTTCTGACTTGTCACGATTCTTTTCATAACTCTACCTTCTTATTGTCAGTAAACGTGCTAGTGCGGCTACAGTGCACTTTTCCAATTTGTTTTTATACCCTACTAATTAGTGGAGCCATAAACTGTACAACACTCCTCTGGTCTAAATCCATTCAGTTTTTCTTTCATTTGTCTTTTTTTGATCATATTTCAGACTTTTTCACTGGCATTTCCAACTTGAATCACCTTTTTACCCAATATTTAGGAATCCCTTTGCTTTCCTGCATCATTTAAGATAGAATATTTTCTTACCCTATTCTTGGTTCTAAAATTTAAAATTCAACCCTCAATACCCAGATTGAAAAAATATTTTCACTTCATAGAATATGAATGCCTACTGCTTATTATCCTGATGTGTATTGACAACCTACCTTGCAAGAAAAAAAATTAACTTTCCCCAGAAACTGTTCAAGCAAAAAAAATCCACTGCTAATTTTGAAAGTGAATATCAGGAGGGGACTCAGCAACTGAAAATTCTACTCACTCATCCATGGCCTCCTTAGCCCTATCCCTCTTGGCTTTAACAATGCAAGGCTTATACAAACCTCTTGCTACTTAGTCAGTGAAGTAAAATGATAAGAAACAGACCATCCATTTTGCAGGGTTTAAAAAAAAAGTTGGAATTATTTCCTGCTGTGCTATTTTAAAGTTATACAAAATGTTTTTTTTTAAAGACACTCTCCTCCAACACTACTGAAATTATACATTATTTGACAGGCACCAGAGGAACATAGATTGTTTATATTTTGCTGAAAATGCGCAGAAGCCTTTCCATGACACCAAGCCTTACCTACATCCAGCATGGAAACATCTGTAATATATATTCTTGACACTGTCAGTGATAAGGTGTTTGCAGCCAAATACAGGAGAGCCATTGAAATTGAACAATACTAAATGTCCAGAGAGCTTTGCGGGGCTTAGTTATGAGAAATATTTGTTAGACTCCTTGAGACATTTGTGTAGAATTCCTTACCTCGGCAACTTTCTCTGAGCCTAGATAGAAAATATCAACAGATGCTTCAACTGTGGGAGTAAAATGTATTATTGCCTTGCTCAACATTCAAATTCATTTAGATTCTGCCTGGAGCTATTTGATGGCAATTGGAAATCAGTGCCCCTACTGGGTCAAGAATACTGAATTCAATTCGAGCACCCCTAGTACAACCTCCATTCAAGTAATCTACTTAAGACAACAATCCAACCAAAAGTCTTCGTTTATTAGCTCGGATACACTGGAGCTAATTGAGTGCACAATTATTTCTAGCTTTTCTTGATTTTAATGTTTTTACCCTTTAAAAGTTTCTGCTCCATTTATTTCAACCGGGACAATACTGGGTTTCGAATCCAACACTGTCTGTAAAGAGTTTGTACATTCTCCCTGTGTCTGTCTGGCTTTCGCTGGGGTTTCTGGTTTCCTCCCACCATTCAAAAAAAAATGTACTGGAGGTGTAGTTTAATGGGGTGTTAATTGGGCAGCACGGACTTGTGGGCCAAAATGGTCTATTACCATGTTGTATGTCTAAATTTTTAAAAATTAAACTTACCTTTTATTTCCATATGTAGTCATATCATGTGAGCATACAAACAAAATACATAAATCACATAAAAGATGTGCACAGCGCATCAATCTATCTTATTCGAGTTTCATTTCTAGAAGCATCACAGATTTGGGCACCCAATTAACCTTATTCTAACCAATATGCAGTTACCTATGTACTTAACCATACACTTCTACTTATGCCCATTGTGACACTTTTGAGCTTAAGTTATTGAATTTATCACTGTGTCACCACAATACATGCACTTGTATACAATCACAATGCCATCTGTATACATTGCTCCAATTACATAAGGAGTCCACCCATCAAACTCTTCCCCAACACTGAGATTTCGGGGAAGTTATCTTTAATCAATCTTGGTAACTGTAGAACTACCAGTGACCATTTGATGTTGAAATCATCATTCTTTAGATAGAGTTTAGTTGTTATACTTTCCATCAAAGATACACTTTTTAATCTTTCCCTCCATTGTTGGACATTTGGTGGTTTTATATTTCTCCATAATACTGTAATCATCTTCTTTGCAATCAACAGCAAGACCCCAAGTAACCATGCCTAGATTTTGGTATCTATATCCTCTTGGAGTCCCTCCCAAAATAAAATATGCTGGCTCCAAAGGTAGGCCTACCCCCTTGATTTATTTAATTTCCACCTGAATATATCTCCAATGTTGATATAGTTTGGGACAATCCCAAAAAATGAGTATGACGGCCAATCTTCCTGCATTCTTGCCAGCATAATTCTGAGGTGCTACTGTATCTCACCAACATCTGAGGAGACTTAAATACTCTCATTTTAACTTTCCATTCAAACTTCCTCTAGGTAGGGCTACTTGTTAACTTGTGACCATTAAGGCATGCCTTTTCCCACATTTCATCTGTACAGATAGACCCCGACTTACGACCAAGTTCCATTCTGATTGACCAGCCATATCTCAAAATGGACGTAAGTCAGAAATTCACTGTATCCATTTTATCGTTTATCAAATACAACATGGCAGCCACCAAGGCCAGCTTTCACGAGAGGTTAGCCACCCCTAGCATAGGTGATATTTTCCATAGATAGGCACCTACTTTCATCCCAAAAGCGTAATTTTTATATTTACAAATTTTTTATTTATTTCAAAAAAAATTATACATTTTTTTTCTAAGTTGTATGCATGGATGGTCATAAGTTGCAAAGGTCATAAGTCGGGTAGTACCTGTAATACAAAATATTCATTTCTAATGTCTATTTCTGTTTTATTTCCATAGTGTTTCCTGTTACATTATCTTGAAGCCTTCTGTATAAGTGAGCTATCAGGTTCTTCTTTATCACTCCCACCAAAGTCAGGATGAAAATTTTTTCTAGTGTAGATGGTATTTTGCATATCTGCTTTCAATCTGCATGTGTCTGTAAGTAGTGCCACACTTGAAGAAATCTAATATATCCATCCTGACAAACCAAATTCTTTCTGAAGATATTCATGTGATTTCAAAGATTCCCCACAAAAACGCTGATCCACAATAGTTAGCCCTTTATCTGCCCATTTTCTAAAGCCGATATCTACTTTTCCAGGAAGCAATTCTGGGACAGCTACTATTTTTAATGCTCTGGATATAGAGTTAAAAAAGTTTAGTGGTTTTATAATAGCCAACCAAATTTTCATTCAGAATTTAATCCATTCATTATCTATTTTTAATTTCTTCCAATGTGCTTGTCCTTCCAGAGAAATGCTGGGGCATGAATTTTGTTCTATACTCACGCACCCCGTTTCCATATCATTTGTTATCTATGTTGTCGGGGTCCTCAGCTGAGCTGCCCAGTAGTAATATTAAGGTCAAATTAAGGCCCCTTTTTGTTTTGACAATAACAAAGTCTTAAGTCTAATGCTAGGTTTTTTATTTTGCCATATGAATCTTGATAATCAATTTGTAATGAGCTTTAAATGGCATCACAGGAATTCCTACCACAAGGATTGGAATAAAAAAAGCAGTCTGAGCAAAACAGTTATTTGGACAGTTTCAATTCTACCAATTAATAATAAGGGGAGACTCTCCCATCAGAGCATATCTTCCTTTATCTCCTTCAATAACTTTCCATAATTGGCTTCATACAGTTTTAAGATGGTTGGAGTGATAATAACACCTAGGTATCTGAAGCTCTCTCTAGATGAATGAAACCTGACCTGGCTATCCAATTGCGTGGCTATGTATGCAACAGCATCATTGCTTCCGGTTTTGAGTCATTAATTTTATAACCAGATATTACTTCATACTGTTTTGAAACTTGCATCATGCAAAGGCACTGAAGAAATATGGCCAGTCACATACAGCATGACATCCTCCACAAATAGGGATATCTTAGTTTCCACCCTTCTAACATCTTTTATACCCTTTATATAACTTTCCTGGCTTTTAATTTCAGCAAGTGGCTTCAAGCATATATCAAACAGCAGGGGACTCAAACTGTCACCTTGCCTAATTCCACGTTATAATTATATTGAGTGAATATAATTCTTTCACCCAATTTATACATTTTGGGTGAAACCGCATCTTGTCTAATGTATGGTTGAGATAGACCCATTCTACTCTATCAAAAGTCTTTTGCACATCATAGATGTCTGATGTTTCCTTTTCGCACATGACATAATATTAAGAACTCGCCTGATGTTATTGGCTCCCTGTCCATCAGGTATAAATCTTGCTTGATCAGAGTGTATCAACCTTTTGAATTCTCTTTAATATCTTTAAGAGCTCAATGGGAGCATGGGACTTTATGTCTTTATTATGAGTCATTGGTTCATTGGAGAAGATAATATCTTCTACTTCATAAAGTGAAGAGTGACAATATCATGATTTATGAAATCTGCCCAGTCCAACATCATTAGTGCATCACACTCTGACTTCCATGAAGTGGGCTACCTGCTGCCTGCGATGGAAACATAACAGGGAAAGAGTGCTTGTGTATTCAGGGTACTAGATGAGACGCATGATTAGGGTTTAGCGGAGAGGAACAAATATGATCCATCTTCCCATGTGGAACATCTTCTCAACCACCGCTACCCCTATGCCCTCAAACGTTCCCCCCTCCTCCCTCTTAAACCAGGACCACATTTTCTCCCTGCTCACCACTCCCTAGGGTCTTGTACCCAAGCTCTTGGTAGTCACTGACACACTCAGGTAACAGCCATCTCCCCTACTTCTATCTCCCATTCCTCTTCTCAGTTTCTTTTCTCCTCCCTCGAAACCAGCCTCCCTTCCAATCTCTTTGCATTCTGATCTCATTCCCAATTTTCATACTCATTCTTGAATTCCCCACTTGCCTCCTTAATTCCCTTATTCCCCTCTCCATTAGTCTCATGCTGATCACTCCCCAAATATTTCCTCCATTCCTAAAATCTTCCTTACCACCCCCTCTCCCTCTTTACCTCACTAATCCATTCCATTTCCACTGCTTCTCCTCTCAAACTACTTCTCTCCCCCTCTGATCATCTGACCTTCTGAAAGCAAGCAGCAAGCTGATAGAAAACAGCAGGCAGCACGGATACAAAGTGTTTCGGTCCGCAGTCTGAGTCCAGACAGATGTATAATCACAACATCGGGTGCACATGTATATGCGGGGGATGGGGAACGGCCCCAAGACATCATGCCTGCAGTCACAGTGGTACACTTAATGAAATACTAGATGAAGTTTATTGAAAAGACCTCTTAGTTTTCTTCAGGATGTTTGCTATTTAACAGCCTATTAACAAGTTAAGCATAGCAATATGTAATCAGGTAAAGATGAGGTAATTACTGGTTTGAAACACTCACTGACAGCATCCTTAATTTATCTGAATTTTATGGAGAACATGGTGGATTTATAGGGCATTCAAACTGAAGTCATTATTCAAATGTCTGAATGGAATTTCATAATGTTTCCTCTGCAATCCAGATGGTAAATATTTTGCCAACTGAATGAAGGCCTCTTTCCTGCTTGCGAAGGTTACTTTTATTGCTGGGGGACCTAGACAGTATTGAGATCAGAGGGGAAGAAAAACCATTCCGTTGCGTCACTTTTCATTTAGTCACCAATTAAAATGTCTTAATTATAATGCAGAATATTTGACCATGGTTCTGTCAATAATTGAATTGCTGATGCAATACCCAAAAGTGCTGGAGAACTCAGCCAGTCATGCAGCACCCATATGAAGTATAAGGCAATCAACATGTTGGGCCTGAGCCCTTCATCAGGAATGAAGGGCTCAGGCTCAAAACCTTAATCGCCATTTACTTCCTATGGATATTGCATAACCTGCTGAGTTTCTCCAGCAATTTTGTGTATTGCACTGGACCCCATCTTTTCTCTTTTGTTTAACTCCGATTGAATTACTGAACCTGGATCTGACCTGAGAGGACACCTGGCTTGGTCCAGGGTCCAAGCTGAGTGAACCAACATCAGGCAAGATGGCAATCATGCACCTACAACCATTCTCCTAGGCTTAGAGGAGAAAACTTGGCCTGATTCTCACGCTGGATAACAGACTAATGGATCATGCTTAAAAATAAATCGATGCATGAAGGGAGTGGACAATCAGATCCAGGCACAGTGGTTATAGAGCTGATTGATATTCAAAAGAAATACTTGCATTTATAAACCACTTGAGGTTGCAGTCTTAAAATAAAAATGTTTCATCCATTCAAAATTGAGATTAGAAATATAATCTCCAAAGGATGGTGTGCCTTTGGAATTCTTTCCGCAAAAGAGAACTGAATATGTTTAAGACAGAGATAAATATATTTTTGGATATTAAGGTAATTAAAGAGGAGTGGAGGTAATGCAGGAAAATAGACCAAGGTTACAAGATAATCAATGACTTTATGGAAATGTAGGGAAGATGCAAAGACCAAACAGTTTAATCCTGCTTCTACTTCTATGTTTTTAACCCAACTACTTCTCATGTGGAGTCACATCCAACACCCAATTTATTGCAAACGTCATTTTGCATTCACTATACAACAGAAATTAAGTCACTGATATTTAGATTCAAACACACAAGAAAAATTTGTCAGAAAAAGTCATTAAATAAAGCTTCCAAAGGAACTTTATACAATTTTTTTGGTAGCTATTCCTCAACCAACACTAACAAATTAGTCACTGCAACATATCCAGTACTTTTATCACCACCTATATATGAGACAGTAAAGAGAGGGGGGGGGGGGCGGAAATAAGAAGCAATCAGATAGTGGGCATTGCAGTGATAAATGATTTTGCATCACCAGATTTCAATTTATCACTGAGGAAGTGGTAGGGCAAGGCTAGAGGAGTGGTTGGAATTAAAAGGCTGAACATGGGTCATTCTGAACAAAAACCCTTTTGAGTTGAAAGTAACATTGTAATCTACTTCACAAATAGAGTCGGCATTGTGAAAAGTCCAAGTGGATTAGAAGTGTTCTGACCCTTTGCCATCTGACTTTGAAGGAAATCATGTGACTTTCACTTCACCCCATTCTATAGTCAGCTAGTATTCACAGCCCCATGAATCACAGGCTTACACATCATTGAAGAACTTTGCTAGCCAAGACTGTCTGTAATTGTTGACACCATAGACACAACTATCATCCCTTTGAGCTCCTATCACATGAATATATGTTTACCAAAAATTATTGCTGGAATTCCATCAACATGAAATATTCATCCATAAGCCATTAAATCAGGAAGAGATGACTGTATTTGGTGCTAGCTGTTCAAGTTGCAGAATACATTTGCTCAATAAAATATAAACAATTATAACTTGTAAAGACTGCTTTTCCACATCTCATTTCAGAGACGTTACTGCAGAATTAAGTATGAATTCCAATCACGCTATTCCACATCATACTCTGTGTGTGTGTGTGTGAGAGAGAGAGAGGGAGAGCTTCCATTACTCACTTAAAACTGGGCAACGATAATGAAATTTTAAAACTCTGGTCAAAAGTTTATTTTTCACCAGTTCCTTCCCTCCTCCCTTTAAGGCCCCTGACTCATGTAGGGTAAAGTTCTTTGGGGCCCTGTACACTGCTCAATAACTTGAAAAACAGCCCCTTACCAGCTACAGTTCTTTCAAACAGTGGATTTATCACAAACATCTGCTGATCCGACAATGTCACTAAGATGTTTTGATGTGATCTGTGCTGAAAAATGTTTCGCTAAATCGTTTTCCTTTCATCCTTCCCTCCTGAAGAATTTAGACTGAGCTGTTGTAGTCCCAAAAGTGCACAAACCCTTTGCAGACTTTCCCACCAAAATTCTTCAAGTCTGAATGTAGACAGAGAGCTTTGGCAGGCTTTGTGCCATGGAGCAGTGGGTAGGTGGGATCATTCCTGTTAAAGTGTAACCTTCTTCCAATTTAACATTTACATGAGCACTTCCCTTGAACAAGTATAATCGTCGGAAGAGGCAGACAATTCAACAAAGGCAGGATTTGTTCCCTACCCAGCCCAGAAACATTGCTACTAATGAAATACAACAACTTCAAAAGATGAAAACAAATAATTCACACCAATCCAGAGCAGACCTATCACTTCCATAGTAGCTGTGGTGCACTGTTAGCTAGAATCAGACACACACAAGGTAAAGACTGTACAACAGGCTTTAATCCACAAAGATTTCCACAGGGCCAGGCTGGCTGTGGCTGCAGTAACTCCGTGTGAGACTTCGGGAAGCTGGCGCAGGCTTATATCCCGGAGGGTGATTGACACCTGACCGGGTGGGGCTTGATCCATTCAGGCCGACTGATTGACAGCCGGCCAGGTGTTGTCCTGTCCCCTTCCACTCCTGCAGGTACAGAGGTTGCCCCCTGTGGTGTACCACCACAGTAGCGAATACACTTAGCTTCTGAATTATTCAAGTTTTCTCCAAAAATTAATATTTTTTATCACAAGCTGTTCATCACTATTTGCCCTGTTCAAAAGTATTTAGCCATATAACAATCTTCTTTTCGAATAATGGCTCTACACCAATCACCCCTGGCACCAGGTTCAAATCAAAGTTTTATGCATAATGAGGGGTGTGGCCATGCGAAGGTCTTGAACAGACATGTTTTGATTGAGCTCTCCATTAAGAGTACCAAAAACATGTTAAAATTTTAAAATTAAGAATTTATCACTAAAAATATGGATAAAATAAGTATTAAGAAACCAAGGCAGCTGAGAACAAAAATGGAAGAAGCTTCTACTCAACCAGGAACATTGAGCGAAGGCCCAAAAGGGAGCAGCCTTGAGACTGGCAGACACTGGCAGAGCTGGGGAGTTGGGACAAGAACTAAATAGTATCCTGGAGAAAATGGAAAACTTGAGCAACCGATTTGTTGGCATCAAAAATGTAATGAGAGACACAACTGAAAGGATGTCTGAAATTAAAGAAATAATTGAAGACTTAATGGAAAGAATGACCCAAAAAGAGGTAGATTTGGTAAAAATACAAGATAAGCTAAAAAGTTTTGGAGAAAGATGAGAAGCAATGGGAGTTGGACAGACAAGATTGACCACATAGAATACTTTAGCAGATGAAATAATGTCTGAATTATTGGACTGAAAGAAGGAATTGAGGGAAGTGATCCGGTGAACTTCTTCAAAACATGGATCCCAAGAATGCTGAGAGTAGACAAATTCAGAGAAAAACTTCATATTGAAAGGGCTCACCAGACCCTCAGAATCAGGAGAGCCAGTGATCTGCAACCACAACCGGTCCTGATAAGACTTTTGGGTTACTGGGAACGGGAGACAATTCTGGGAGCAGCATATGAATACTCTAAGCAAAATAAAGGCCTGACTGAGATTGACCATGAAAATGTTCTATTTTTCCAAGATTTTAGTCCAACTTTGATTAACAAAAGAAAGGAGTTTGATTTTGTAAAAAGACAATTGTGTTCCAAAAACTTGAAATATTCAATGATATACCCCGCAATTCTGATGTTCAAAGTAGCAGAAGGTAATTGATCATTTTTCAAGTCTAAGAACAAGGTGGAAGACTTCCTGCGAGGTTTATGAAAAGGCTATGGTTGCCAAAGAGGAAGACTGAGAAGAATGTTTACAATGGGACTAAGTAAAAGTTATATTTTTTTTTACAAACCGTCTTGTATTTATTGTTGAAATGTAAATTTTATTGAAATGTTCATAGAGCTCAGAAAAGAGAGAAAACTTGAGAAAAGTAGTAGCAAAGTCTAATGGGGAGAATGGCTCCCGGAGCAGAATATCTATAAAAGATGGCGCTAAAGGGAGGGATTCTTCTTCCTCTAGAGATTCGGTGGGCTATTTTCATGGGCTTCAGGGTTTCCTGTTTTCATCACTGTCAGGGCAGGGACATTGTATGTGTTTTTTTTAAAGGGGAAAGATCACTATTATTTAAATAATCGACAAGATTTTATTGTTAAACAATATTTGTTTAAAAATCAATGTGGACAGAATGTTAAAATTTATTAGTCTTAATGTTAATGAGATAAAAAAGTGAAAAGGAGGAAGATCTAAAAAAATTAAAAGCTGATATAGTATTTCTACAAGAAATTCATCTAACCAAATCAGAACATGTTAAATTAAAAAGAGGATGGGTGGGACAAGTAATATTATCTACATTTGGCTCAAAAGCAAGAGGAGTAGCGATTTTAATTAACAAAAATATACAAATAATAACAGAAGAGGCACTGACTGACCAAGCCGGAAGATTTGTAATGGTACATATTAAAATTTATGCAGAATCATGGATGTTTATGAACATCTATGCACCAAATTATGATGATGGTGAGGGAATACAAAATATACTGGTTGGAGGAGACTTCAATTTCTGACTAGGTCCAATACTGGATAAATCAGGCAGAACAGTAACAGGGGAAAAAGCTGAAAAAAATAACACTATAATTTATGAAGGATTTAAATTTGATTAATATACAGAGGCAGGTTAATCCCGTAGAAAGAGACTATTTGTTCTACTCAAGGTTACATGATTCACATACAAAGATTGATTTGTTTTTAATGTCTGCCCAGTTAAAAAGTAGAGTGGTAAAAATGGAATATTTGGTGAGACTTTTATCAGATAATTTGCCATTAACTTTAACTATTGCAATAATGGAAAAACAAGGAAGTGTGTATAGATGGCCTCTCAATGCCACACTGTTGAAAAGGAAGGACTTTTATGAGTTTATTAAGAGACAGATAGAACTATTCTGTGAAATTAATCTTCTTTTTATTGATAATAGCTTTTTAATATGGAATACACTTAAAGCTTATCTAAGAAGATAAATGATTTCTTATGCAAAAAAAACTTGAGAGAATATGCAAAAGAGTTGGATGATCTAGAGCACACATGTCAAACTCTGGCCCGCGATATAATTATATTTGGCCCGCAAGATCATTTCAAAAATGTATTAGAGGTGGCGCGCCCTGCAGCGAGGGCCGATGCTGTTTTTTGGTAATGTCACCCCCACCATCCTCCCCCTTCATTGCACATCCTTCTCCATTGTAACACGAGAAATTGTAACATGAGAAGTCTGTCGATGTCATCATCCGGCAAGCCGGTTGGAAGGCTCCCCGCACAGCCAGTCACTTCTCCCACCTGTCGAGCGGTGTGGCGGATGAGCGAGCGCCTGTGATTTCCTGTCGGTGCGACGGACATGGCAGGCTGCGCACGGCCCCCGGGCAGCGCGAGCCCCGCGCGACTGACACCGGACGGCCCTTCCACAGCACAAGCGCACTTCTCCCGGTCGCCACGGCCTTCAGTGCTTGCACCCGCGCGGACCCCAGGGACGGCTGGTTCGGCCCTGCACGTGAAGAGGGAGATGGTGGCTGTCCGCAAAGTCTGATCGGCAGCACGCTGGGCCTGAGTGGGTGGGTAAGCAGGGGTGGGCAGAGGGTGCAGGTGAGGAGTAATGGGCAGGGGAAGTTATGGTGGTGCGAGGGGCAGTTAGAGGGAGGGATGAGTAGAAGGAGGGGTGGATAGGGAAGAGGTAAAAGGGGAGGGGCAGGGCGAGTAGGGGAGGGGTGATTAGAGGGTGAGAGACGGGTAGAGGGAGGAACAGGTTGAGGGGAGAGGCAGTAGAGGGGCGTGTATAGGATGGGGTGGGTAGAGGCAGAGCGAGTGGAGTGAGGGGTGAGTAGAGGTTGGGTAAAGGACTGGTGAGGTAGAGGGATGGTGGGTTGAGGGTGAATAGAGGCCTAGAGCCTGAGGAGTGAGCAGGAAATGCTGAGTCCTGATGCAGACCAAAATGGACACAGCCTGTGAATGCTGACTACATCTCCACAGGGACCAAATATGTTTCCCTCAGGTCAAGCAAAGGGTGAACTTGAGCTACCTACTCCTGACCTGTAACATTATCCTCCTAAAGTTATATCCTAAAGTTTAACATTACATATGTTGAAAGAAGAGAAAACATGCAGATGTTGTTGAAAATTTTCAATAAATATTTAGTTCGGCCCTCGACTTAGTCCAAGTTTTTAATTTTGGCCCTCCGTGAATTTGAGTTTGACACCCCTGATCTAGAGAAGGATATCAGAGAACAAGATCACAAGAAAAATATAGACTATTAGAGAATAACAATTTGAAATATAACTCATTACAAATGTATAGAATATAAAAAAATTAAAAACCAAACAAAAATATTATGAATCAGGAGAACGGGCTCAAAGTTTTATCTTGGCAGTCAAAGGCAGAAGAGTCATCTACAAGGATAAATGCAATAAAAATAGAGGCCATTATTAGAACATATAATCAAAAAGGAATAAATAGTATTTTAGACAATATTATATGAAACTATATAAATCAGAATTATTAGGAGATGAATTTTTAACAAATGTTTAACTTAGAAAATTAGAAGATAGGTTTAGATTCCCCTTTCACAAGAGAAGAAATCAAGAAAGCTTTGGGTACAAGCTAACAAATCTCCAGGGGAGGATGGGTTTCCTCCTGAATTCTATAGACAATTTAAAGATTTATTGATTCATCTTATGATGAATGTAGGTGGTGGAGAATCAGATTCCCTCCCAGAATCTTTCACAACTGCTATAATTACAGTGCAACCAAAGAAAAGTAGAAATGCATTAAAAACTTCATCACATAGACCTATATCATTCTTTAATACTGATTATAAAATATTAGCAAAAGCATTAGTTAATAGACTGGCACAATATCTATCAAAATCAATATCTACAGATCAGGTAGAATTTGTTAAAGGAAGACATTCTTCAAGTAGACTATTTAATATAATACATATGGCAAAATCAAAGTTGAATCCAAGTATAACCATCTCCTTAGCTGCAGAAAAAGCATTTGACCGATTAGAACGGTCATTCTTATTCAAAACATTGGAAAAATTCAGTATAGGCAGAAAATTTATAAACTGGATAAAAACTCTTTATCATAAACCACAAGCTAAAATTATAACTAATAATCAGATGTCAGTGGTTTTCCCCTTGAGTAGATCAAGTAGACAGGGGTGTTCTCTGTCTCCAGTGCTTTTTATCCCAGCAATTGAGCCATTAGCAGAGATTATAAGGAGAGATCTGGATATTAAGGGCTTCAAAGTTGGATAGGAAGAACATAAAATTAGCTTATTTGCTGACGATGTGCTATTATATATATCTGACCTGGCTGAATTCTTGATACAATTACTACAATATAAGAAAAATTTGGAAGAATATCAGGTTATAAAATAAATATGGACAAGAATGAGATAATACCATTGAAAATTTTTGATTATGAAAGATATCAAAAAGGTAGTAAATTTAAATGGAAGATATATGGAATTTAGGAATAATGACAGATAATAAATTACAGAACATATAAATTTAATTAAACTCCTCTTTTAGAAAAAATAGAGAAAGATTTACAAAAATGGAAAGATCTACCAATTACTCTAGTCATAGTGGAAGAGTAAATTGCATTAAAATGAATGTGATGCCAAGATTACGGTACACTTTTCATTCACTGCTTATTGCACTAGCTAAACATTTCTTTAAATTATTGAATAATTATACAAGGCAATTCCTATGGAATAACAAAGTGCTGAGAATTTCATGGAAATACTAACATGGGATTATAAATTTGGAGGACTTAGATTTCCAGACTTTAAGAAATACTATTTATCAGCATCAACAAGATTTTTATCATTCTTTTTTGAAGAAGACAGTCCCTCCCCCTTCTTGGATCCTAATGGGATTGAATTCAATAGAAGAAGAGGCAGTGAAGGACTTTATTTACAAGTGGAATGTTAAGTTAATAACAAAAA
This sequence comes from Narcine bancroftii, assembly GCF_036971445.1. NCBI lineage: Eukaryota > Metazoa > Chordata > Chondrichthyes > Torpediniformes > Narcinidae > Narcine > Narcine bancroftii. Next base: position 91,072,142 of record NC_091473.1, on the reverse strand, counting down.
AGATGAATAACCCTATATTAATACATATAATTAGAATACGGCAAGAACTAAATGAGTGCATTGGAAAAAAAAAGCAGGTACATCATTAAGACACCATTATGTAAAAATGTACGGCTGCCTATGAATCTGGGTAACAAAATATTGAATTCATGGTATGATAAAGGAATAAGATATAATGATGTTTGTTATATGGAGGGGTCTCATGTCTTTTGAGCAATTAAGAAATAAATACGGAGTAGGTAATGGGACTTTCATTTGTTTTCTCCAGCTAAGATGGTTCTTAAGAGAAAGATGGGGTCCACTTGAAATTAGTGAAATGGAAAGAACAACTTGGCTGGGGAATACACCTAAATTTATAACTAAGATGTATTATGCTCTCCAGAATGAGAGTGTGAGACCAGGTTTACAGAGATTGATGGAGACAGATGGGAGACAGATCTAGGTGTTGCAATAATGGAAAGATTGGTATTTTGATAGCAGGACATCAATTATAAATGCAAGATAACAGATTAGTGCTATATAACTTTCTACGCCAATTATCTTTTATTTTTAAAGAAGACAGTCCAGAAGTTGCATAAATCAAAATCTGAAATATGTTCTAGGTGTGGGACAAAAATAGGAATGTTTTTACAGGCTACGTGGTCGTGTGTAAAGGTGAGACCTTTCTGACAGGATATTACTGAAATATTAACAAGGATAACAGGGGTGGTCCTCACGTACAACCCGGAGGTTTATCTTTTTGGCAATTTTATTGAAATAAGCAAAAAATAGTTGGGAGTGGCTAAGAAATATATTGCAATTACCTGGAAATCCAATTCCCCACTACAATGGACTGCTGAGATGCATATTGCATACCTATGGAAAAAATTACATACAACTTAACAAATATGACATATTTATTAAGATATGGCAGCCATATTTGTATCATACAAGGGCCCAATTATAACTATAGTTACAATAATAAAAAGCATAATAATAAATGCTGTTAATGTAAATGGCTTCCCCATTGAAAATTTTTGATGATCAACATAGATGTGAGCCCTGATGCTGTATGGATTTATAATGTGAAAGGGAGGGGGGAGGAGATTTTTTGTTTTGTTTGTTTTTAGTAAAGAAAAAGTTATATATGTGTATATATATATATATATATATATATATATACACACACACACACACACACACACACACACACACACACACACACACATATATATATATATTTAATATTCAAGAGTTTTCAATATATATTTATTAAAAAAAATATTTTCTAGGCAGGCAAATAGCATATATACTTGTGCAATCATCAATAGAGTGAAATAGTCAACCACCGTCCTTTTTTGGCCCAGAAACTGTATGTTTTCGTATGAGCTGCGTAAAAGTCAACCCTTCTTTTTGACCTCAACCACCTGTCCATCTGAGCTCTTAACGACCAAACCTTGTATCCTCACCTCATCTATCATGACTCCAGACACCTCGGCCACACTCTCGCCAAGGCTCAGCCACGCATCCAAGCTCCTAATGCCCTGAACGTGGACCCATCACCCGGTCCCAGCCATCTTAGCCCCCAACACTTTGGAAGAATGCAGGTACTTACCGCAATCAAAAGTATGACCCATGTAAAAGTAGATCCCACAAATTTAACATGAAAAATTGGTCCAAAAAATTCAATGATTACATGAGTATATATGGTAAATTTCAGACATGAATGCTCAAGCAAACAAACCAATTTCACACACAATTTTACCAACCAGTTATCACTGTGGCAGATCTAATCATCTTCCAAAACTTGTGAAGTCTACAGTCAGCTAGTTTACGCAGCCCCACGAATCACAGGCTTACACCTCATTGAAGAACTTTGCGAGCCGTGTCATAATTTTTGACAATAATTCAAAGGCCAATTACTTCCTATCCCTAGCACTTTCAAACAGTGGATTTATTACAAACATCTGCAAAGAAGCAGCCGTGAAAATGTTGCTGTGATATTTTGATGTGATCTTTGCTGAGAACTTTTCCTTCTGACTTTTTCCCCTTCCGTCCACCCCTCTGAATTTGGCAAACAGCTGCAGTGCAGTCTCCTGGGTGCCACTGACCTTCTTAAAAGTTATCCAAATGAAATTCTTCAAATGGAAGACCAGACATTGGTGAGGCAGAAGAATAATGATAAAGTCCTCTCCCTTCACTACCCAAAATTTAAAATGTACAAGTTTCAGCAAGATTCAGTGTTCCAGAATACTTCTGCTTAGGTTTAGGTCTCTGAAGTCAGGAGATGTGAATCAAACGTGACACAATTGTAAATCTTTGGTCTAACTCCATATATTTTATTTTGCAAAATGATTCAGCACCCAAGGCAGCTAATTCAGTGCAGCAACAAACTCTACCTCCTTTTTATAGCCTATTTCTTTCACATGGCCCAACAAATGTTTCCACTTCGAGTATTTATCCAATTCCCTGTTCAAAGTTATTATAGACTGATTTCACCATGCTTTCACAATCTTAAGAACTTATGACTTTTTTTTCCTCTCTGTAATCTCAGTTTTTTGCACTTCAAAATTCAGTTTTATTGTCAGAGAACACACATGACCGAGTTGGCAGCAGAACGTTGAGCATTGTTATGCTGAGCAATGGCGCATTTCAGGGTGTGCTCAGCCCGCTGTTCTTCACACTACTGACCCATGACTGCATCATCAGATCCAGCTCTATAAGAGACATCGTTTGCAGATGACATGACAGTAATTAGCCTGATCAGCAACAACATTACAGAGAAGAAGTGGGAAATCTCATCAAATGGTGTGAGAGTAACAACCTGAGCCTCAACATGGACAAGACGAAGGAGATGATTATGATCTTCAGGAATGACCACCCTCCACTACACATCAATATGTCTGTACTGGGGAGAGTAGAGAGCAACAAGTTCTTTGAAGTCCAGTTAAATAGTGACCTATCCAGGATAAACAACATCTCCTCACTTGTCAGGAAGGTGCAACATCGACTACACTGCCTGAGAAGACTGAGATGGTCAAGACTACTGCTACCGTCCTGTCAACTTTCTACAGGAGCTCTATTGAGAGCATCATGGAGCTGTATCATGGTGTGGTATGGCTACTTTAGAGCATCAGATTGGAGGTCAATCCAATGGTCCATGAGAATGGCAGAAAGAATTTCTGGGGTCCCCCACATTGATGGGATTTACTGGGATCAACCACCTCACACATAGCATCTTTCAGCTAGCCCTGTTGGGAAAGAGACGCAGGAGTATCAGAACCAGAACCACCAGACTGAGAAACAACTTCTTCCCACGGGCCAGTGAGAGACTGCTGAATGATTGATGAACCGCTCCTATAAACCCGCTGAGACTCTACTATTTATTTAACAAATAATAGTCATATATTAGAAGATATAAAAACAAGAGGACATGGCTTTAAGGTCAAAGGTTTAGGGGGAACTTCTTCAGAGAGTGGTGGGAGTTTGGAACAAGCTGCCATCTGACGAGGTAAATGTGGACATACTCTTAAATTTTAAGAATAAATTGGATAGATACATGGATGGGAGAGGTCTGGAGGGTTATGGAATGTGTGCAGGTCAGTGAGACTAGCGGAATGATATTTCAGCTCAGACTGGAAGGGCCAAATGGCCTGTTTTCTATGGTGTAGTTTTCTATACAACCTTGAGATTCTTTTTCCTGTGGGCCAGCCACCAGGCAGAATTTCTTCTCATCGGTAGTGCCAAAAACTGTAGTTCAGAGAAGATAGGTATACAAAAGGGGTAAAAATGTAAATAAGAAGGAAGTGCAAACAAACTGTGCAATACGGAGAATAAATAGTCAATTGTAGCGGCTACTGCGGTAAATGTTACTAAATAAAGGCAAACACACACAAAGGTAGTCAACTCAAGACTGGTTTATTGCAGACATACACAGACTTTTTATTCCCTGCCTGTTAATGAGCTCATTAGTGAACAGCTGCTAAAGGTATGAGCCATTAGCGCCCCGCACCTTTAGGCAGGGGCTTCATCTGATCCAGTCGCTGTACTTTGGTGCCCAGCACTACTAGCCCGCGATGTGTCAGGTAAGTCTGTGAACTGACAGTTCACAATCATAATTAATGTGCAAATAAGAGTTCTTAAATCAATCTCTGATGAAGTTTGTTGTTTTAGAGTCTGATGATGGAGGGGGAGCAACCATTCCTAAACTTGGTGATAAGAGGATTGTGGCACCCATACGTCTTTCCTGATGACAGCAGTGAGAACAGTGCATGTGGATGTGGATCCTTGATGATTGCTGCTGCTCTCTAATGGGAATCATTGTATTTTCACCCTTGTGGTGGAACCCCACTTGGTAAAGAAGTTGAAGTACTTATGATTTATCTTTTCCAGTAAAAAAGTTTTCACCTGATAACAAAAAAAAGTATTACTCGGAATTTGAAATTTCTCCTTCATTCAATTAAAAGATAAAAACTTCCCTGCTTCAAAACATGCTTTAGTAAATCTTTATCTTTCTTGAGTATTACTGTTATTACAGCATTTGATAAAGATTCTGGTATTGAACAAGTTACCGTTACTTGTTTTATTACTTCCATTAATAAAGGCATCAATATATCTTTAAACTTTTTATAAAATTCAGATATAAACCCATCCTCATCAGGAGATTTATTATTTTGCATAGAATTTAAAGAAAGCCTTAATAATTTCTTTTAACATAAATAGAGAATCTAAATCCTTCCGAGCTTGGCAATTCAAAGATGAAAGTTGAAGCTTCTGTAAAAAAATTAATTTCTTCTTCATTGTTCAATGATTGAGATTAATATAACTTAGTAATATACTCACTAAAAGAAACATTTATATCCTGTAATTTATAAGTAATTTTGGAATTCTTCTTGACAGCATTAATAACCCTTGATGCTTGCTCCGTTTTCAATTGCCAAGTTAAAACCTTATGTGCTCTTTCTCCTAATTCATAATATTTTTGTTTAGTTCAGTCAATTAATTTCTCAATCCTATAAGTCTGAATTGAATTATAATGCATTTTTTAATTTATCAATTCTAACCTTTTTTTAAAGATTTTTTTTGGTAATGTTTTTTCCAAAATTCCAATTTCCTTCTCTAATTTATCTACTTCCTTAAGATAATTTTTCTTAATTTTAGTCAAATAATTTATTAGTTGGCCTCTTAAAAAAGCTTTTAATGCATCCCATAAAACAAAGTTATTATCAACTGAATTAACATTTGTCTATAAATACATCTGTATTTGACCTCATAAAATCACAAAACTTTACATTTTTTAATAATACAAATTAAATCTCCATCTATCAACTGATTCAATTCTATCAGAATTTAAACATGACATCAATAATGGTGAATGATCTGATACAATTCTAAGTTTATATTGTACATACTCAATCCTTCTTTGTAAATGAGCCAAAATTAAGAAAAAATCTATTCTAGAATAGGAATCAAACTGATAAGAATAAAATGAATAATCTCTCTCTTTAGGATTCAAGTGCCTCCAAATATATACCAAATTTAACTCTTCCATTAATGTCAATATTCTTTTAGCCATTTTCTTTTTCATTAAAGATTTTGTACATTTATCTAAAATTGGGTCCAAACAGCAATTAAAATCTCCACCAATTGTTATATTTCCATTTACTTGTGCCAAATTAAGAAAAACATCTTGAATAATTTTTTCATCATTTATATTAGGAGCTTACACATTCATAAAAATCCAAGATTCTGAATAAATTTGACAATTTACCAACAGGATCAATAATTGTTGATTATAATTTAAATGGCAAATTTTTATTAATTAAAATAGCTATTCTTCATGCTTTAGAGTTAAAGGACTAAGCTATAACTTGAGCCCATTGACATTAAACGTTACATAACTCAAACCTTGCGTTACCATAATTTAATTTAAAAAATACTCAACTCTCCTCTCCACCCTGGGTTGTCCCAGTTCCACAGCCAACTTTCAAAATATAACATCTCCAAAGATAGAAAGTAAGAAACTCAAAAAATAATAAAGTAATAAAAAATTTAAAAAAATAAAAACCCCAAAAGCACTGATTAGATCAGTGCTAACTCCCTTAATTATGAGGAGTGGCTTTTGCCACTAGTGGCACGAGGCCTCGGAAGAGGAAAGCGGGGAAAAAAGAGAACCCGCCTCCCCCAGATAGAATTTCAGAATTTAATTTCCATCAGTCAAGTACGATGAGTTTCTTCAAGGTCTCTATTAACTTGATCATCATTGATTTCAACTTGAACCTCAGTTGTCATCTTCCTGGTGAAATCCCTCCTTTTGATTTTTCTTGATCCCCTTCCATTTGTTGAAACGTATAAGATTGTCTTCCATTCTGCTTAATATTAGGCAATTAATTGGCAAATTCCAAAGCTTCAGACTCATTAGAAAAAAATTGTGCTTGAAATTATCCATAAAAAAACTGCTGGGTATCGAAAAGCAAATCTATATCCCTTCTTCCACAAAACTGACTTTGCTGGATTGAATTCTTTTCTTCTTTTGAATATTCTATTATTCTAGATCATTAAAGGGCTTTGTTGTTCCCTAGTTTTTTGAACTGCCATTTTCAAAATAATTTCTCTATCTTGGTACCGTAAACATTTAATCAAAATAGAGCATGGCAGTTGTCCCGGATATGTTTTTTTTCCTTAGAGCTCTATGTGATCTATCAAGTTCCAAACCATTTGAAAAATTCTCTGGTCCCAAAATTTCATGCAGTCAATTTTGAAAGAATTTTACTGGATTAGCCTTCAAAGTCCTCAGGAAAACCAACAATTTTTACATGATTTCTTCAACTCTGATTTTCCAACATGTCAACTTTTTGCAATAAATCTTTCTTCTAAATTTCCCACGGCGTAAAAGAATCTTCTATCTTGTTTACTGTATCTTTACATTCTTCTACCTCCATACGACATTCCTGAAAGTCTTCAAATTTTTGAACTTTAATTTTAATTTTATCAACAGTTTTATTACACTTTATCATATCTGTCTTCATTACAGTCATTTATTCTCTAATAGCTTTCAATTGAGTGGTAAAATTTGTTTTCACCAGCAAAATTTGCATCCATTTTTCACTAATTGAATCCATTTTTTCAAAAATCTTACCTTTGTGGATCAAGAGATTTTGGGGTAACATAATATGCACCCATTTTACCTTGAATATATTGGTCTCCTCCTTCTTCTGATTCCTCTCCCTGAATGTGGCACAAGACTTTCTTGTTCCAGTCCTACCTCTTCTTCTTCCTCCTCTGTGGAAGTTGCCAATGGTTGAAATTGCTGTTGGGCTTTCTGCTTAGCCCTCGTTTGACCTGCAACCACAAAGAAGTCGGTTCCACAGACTTTAAGTTCAAAGTTCCATGCATGCATGTTGTTTCTACAGTCATTTTTGTAGTTTTCTTCCGTGTTCCAGCGCCATCTTTTCCATCTCCCCAAGAAGGTGGCACTGGAGTTTGGATTCTTACTCGAGGAGCCTTTGAAGAATGAGCTGGGGAGGAACCAAGATCGAAAGCTAAGTCTTCAAGGTAGGCCCAGTTTCTTCCATCACCGTTACTTCAGTTACAGCCGATTTTTTTGCAGTTTGTGTTCCAGATATTTTTGCGGCCATTTTTAAGACCTCTAGAAAAATTTTAAAATTATTTAACACTTTTTTAAAAATTTAAAAAGTCGGGTATTAATTCATTCTGCCAGGAGAGCCATTTTCCACGCCCACCCTCCCCCCCACCCCCAGTATAAAACTTTGAAAAAAGAATGCAATTTTCAATCAAAACACACTACAGAATTACATTATCCCAAAGGAACAAACCATTTCAGATAAAAGGCAGTACTGCAGCGGCCCACGCACAGAGACATAGACTAGCTGGCAAAATGTCCAATGAACATGGCAACCGTGCGGACCTGGGGGTGACACCAGCCATCGTCCCAGGTGACTGCCGCATGGCAGGAAGATGGCCAACTCAGGCGAGAACGCCAGCCAATTCGAGGCCAGCGCTCCGATGACGCAGGCTCATGATGTCAGCACCAGGGGCCCGCCTATATAAGTGCGACGGCCAGAGCAATAAATCAGTCTCATTTTTCAAAGCTTTGGTGTGCGTGTTGTTCTCCACACTCGCGTAGTGCAAACGCTACAGTACCATAAAAATGCAACATCTGATTTGGGTGTCATGCTTTGAATCCATTACTTGTCTTTGCATGACTCGATGTAACGCTGAGATGGGAAACTGTGTGACCTTTCAGTGATTTATCTCTCACCTCAAAGAGAGGAAAGGAGCAAAGAGAAAAAGAGTACAATTGCAGATTGAATAATGCAAGGCTTATCTAAATCTACTAAAAAACCATTAAAATGTTTACTTTCATCATAATGTGTGTTGTAATATGAAAGTAGAGTGGTACTTGCAGCTATGTGTCATCTTTAACATAGTAATGTAGCGCATTTAACACAACTCATGTTGATCCAAAGTGCTGAACATACAATTAGCAATAAATTGGTTACTATCTAAATGATGACAGGCAGCCAAAATACACTGGCACAGCCATCTTTTCACATAGACTATCCAACTTAGAATATTAATCATTTCAACCCAATCGCAGCAATAAAGAACTTATAAATTTCAAATGAACAACAGCGCTACCAACACCAGACTTCAAAGAACAAGCAGTGAACATAAATAAACCTGGTCACAATTCCGTTTGGATGTTACAAAAAGTCCAACTGCATACGGCTGGTTTACCGCTGAGAGCAGAACTTGGATGTTAAAGTTTGCCAGCTTCTAGAGGCGGCAGAGTAACAGTTCGCCTCAAAGCCTCCCGACCTCGGATGATCCGAAAGCCATAAGGCTCACGCCTCAGGTTGACATCGACCACGACCAACACATCCTTCGGGATTTCTTGGGGCTAACATTGCTCCACCGGTCCGGTCGTATCAGGACACCACCTCCGTCTCCACCACGTTGCATTATTTCCATGACCATCGAAGCAAGCACCACTGGAAGCCTGAGGCCACATCGCAACGCTACTCCGCAGCTTGGTCTCTTCATTAGGAGTCACTCCACGACCGTCGAGCTGCAAACCTTGTGGCTTCATCTCGGTGACCCACTCATTGTTTGGCAACCAAAGTTGCAGTTCCAGACTCACTACGTTTCACTGAATCTAGGTTTGTGCATGGTGCGTCTACTTGTTAGTTATAGGAGTCCTGGGATTCAGAGTGGCTGTTGCTGTGACCACTGTCACACCGCCATCTTATCACTTAAATATGTAATTAGACAATAATTAATAATGGGCGCAAAAATTAGAATAGGGTTACTCTATTTGGTCACCCAAATGTTCAAAGTGGTAAGTTTTTTTTGGTAGACTCTTCAAAGGAGATAGTTTGAAATGAAGAAATGGAGAAGATTCCTCGGAAAGAGCAGGGCCAGAAGTGGAAGTGTAACAGGAGCAGTATAAACACATTATCCGCTGCATTCAAGACACTTTAGCCCATAAGCAATCTCAAATAACATTTGGTCTTGGGTTATTTGAACTTCTGCAGTTTTCAGTTCCACATTCTGAGATAAGCATTGGTTGAAGTAAAAACACAATGCTGGAGAAACTCTGCGGGACAAGCAGTGTCCTTTATATAGCATAGGTAAAAATACATAACTGATCTTTTGGGCTTGAGCTCTTCATCGAGGTATGGAAAATGTTGGCAGGCGTCCGAACATAAGAGTAAGGGGCAGAGGGGTGGTCCCAAAGGAAGGAGGTGATAGGTGGAGAAGTGAGGGAGGGGATAGCAGTGATCAAGGGGAGGAGGGAAGGCTAGGTGAAAGGAGGGGGAAGGGAAGTGGGGAGGGGGAAGAGGAGAGCAGATTAGCAGAAACTGGAAAAGTTGATGCTAATGCCATCTGGCTGGAGGGTGCCCAGATGGAAAATCAGGCGCTGTTCCTCCAATTTGCAGGTGGCCTTGGTGAAATAGTACATAAGGCCATGGACAGACATGCGTGTGTGGAAGCATGACACAGAACTGAAATGGTTGGCTACTGGGAGGTCACTGTTCCTGGTGCGGACGGAGCGAAGGTACTTAGCGAAGCGATCTCACAATCTGCACCCAGTCTCTCTGATGTAAAGAAGGCCACTAAGGGAGCTCTGGATGCAGTAAATCAGTCAAGTGTATGCTTCACTTGAAAGGCCTGTTTGGGGTCCCGGACCGTGGTGAGGGAGGAGATGTGGGCACAACTGTGACACTAGGATTAGAGAGGTCAGACGGTAGAGATGGAAGGTGGGGGTTGGAGGGAGGAGGTGAAGGGAGAGTAAAGGTTGGGGAGGTTGGGGGGGAGGGATGGTTGAGGTCAGAGGGGGAGGAAGAGGAGGGTGGTGGGGAGGTAACCAGAGAGAGGGGGGAGATGATGTCTGAGGGTAAGGGGGGTGGGGAGAAGAGGGGGAAGAGAGGGGGAGATGGGTGTGGAGAAGGGAGAGGTTTGGGTGGTAGGTAAGGATGTAGTAGTTAGGGGGCTAAATGAGTGGGATCCAGCAGTGAAATTAGGCCTACAGTAGGAGTCTATGTTGGGAGCCACGTGGTTGGAGACAGCGTGGGAAGCACTGGCCCAAGGGCAGCCAGGATCAAATTGGAGTTGGAGGCATCAGTGTTAGATCTCCTGCAAGTAGGTGAACTGGGTAAAGGCTGGAGTCGCAGGTTGAAGTGTCAGGAGCTTCAGTGATTAGGTGGTCAGAGTCCAGGTTAGGATTTGCTGCCATGGCGTCAGGAGTTCCATTGGGTGAGTGGCTGCAGCCAAGGCTGGAGTTGGCAGCTGTGGTGTCAGGAGGTCTGTAGGGTCGGCGGCCGGGGCCAGTGTTCGGGTTGGCAGCCATGGCTTCAGGAGCTCTGGTGAGTTGGTGGCCAGGGCTAGTATTTGGATTGGTGGCTGAAACATCTGGAACTCTGTAGGGTTGGCAGCAAGGGCCAGTGTTCGGGCTGGAGGCTGTGGCGTTGGGAACTCCAGTAAAACGGCGGCTAGGGTTAGTGTTTGGGTTGGCAGCAAAAGCGTCAGGAGCTCCATTTGGTCGGTGGCCGGAGCCAGGGCTGGAGTTGGCGGCTGTGGCGTCAGGAGCTCTGGTGAGTCGGCGGCTGGGACCAGGGTTGGAGTTGGCGGCCAACGCTGAGGATCCAACAGATGGGCAGTGGAGCATAGGGACCTCAGAGGGAAGGTGGCTAGGGCTGAGATGGGGACCGAGATGTTGAGGGTTGCAGAGTCTGCAGTCTCAAGGGAGGTGAGCTGCAATCCTTGATGGATGTAGAGCCAGCAGATAAGTGTGTGCATCCGATGCAAAAGTAATACAGGAGGGGTCCACTGTAGGTCATGGCCAGCAAGGTCCGGAGCTGTGGCAATGCATGGGTTAGTTGTTGCTGGTATCTCTGCATCGAGGCGTATCTCCGCATCGATACCCCTACCCTCTGACCTTCCCACCCTCCTCCTCCTCCTCCTCTCCCTCTAATCTCCCTCACAATCCTCCTCCTCCCCTCCTCCACACCCCACCTCCCCCTCTGTCCTCCCCAACCCCCCACCTCCTTACTCTGACCTCCCCAACTTTCCTCTCTACCTCCTCCCCCAACTTCTATCTCCACCCTTATTCCAAAATTCTTCTGCAGGCAAATTAAAACAATGATGTCATATTGGTTCCTACAAAGTAACAACAGGGAGAGTGGCTCAGTACTGTACTAAAATAGATTATGCCATGAAGTAATGAGTGGCTAAAGACCAGAAGAACTTGCCTGTGCAATGCAGGCAATTCTTAGACTGGTGGTGTGACGATGGATATGACGACAGCATGTCTCACTGGCCTCAGGGACAGACGTGCATTTGGGAAGACTTTGCAGCTTGTAAATTGTCAACCAGTGGAAAGAAAGGGATAAAACAAGGTAGTGGAAATGTAATGCTAAATTCCATCAAAAGATAACCAGTGGCTCAGAATGAAGAACTGGCTTATTTGCACCAAACCATGGAGTTAAGAGTTCTAGGTCCAATTCTCAGTCAAATGAATTAGCTTCTTTCAACTAGGATGGTAGCTGGGATACCAGTGCCCTAGGATATACAGTGACCACACTTAAAACTACTTCATCAGCTGTGAAGTGCTTTGAGGACACAGACATTCATGAAAAGAGCTAAATAAATGCAGCCTTTTATTCTTGCCTTGGCAGAGATTATATCCGTTGGACTGCACATTTGTGAGCATCAGTTACAAATTCAGGTTTGAGAGTGGTTCCTTCTGCAGCTCAAAAACCACCACTTTTCATGAAGAATAGCCCACTTGAACAAGACAGAGGAGCTGATAGTGTCCACAATTCCAAGCCACAGTAAATGTGTTTACAAATGAATGAGGAAAGCTTGCATCAAAAAGGCATGCAATGATAGAACTCTAGAGCACAAACATTTTTTAGACAAGATATAGTTTAAAAATAATTTGAGCTTGTAGGAATGCATGGACTGCAATCATCCTCCACTTCTGATATGGTTCAGGATATAAGAAGGTAATAAGTCAAGAGTTGAACAAGGGAGACAGGACACTCGATACCTTAAAGCTTTCATTCATTAGGTTTGTCTGGATAATAAATGAGTCAAGTCTGAAAGAATGGACTCTATATGGGTCTTTGATGACAGGAGCTTCCAAGATCAAATGGCGATTTTTTTCCACTTCAAAATTTTTATGTTAATACGTATATAAATGCTTACACCTAACCCAATCATTTGTGTAACAGTGCATTAAGAACGAAAGTTAAATTCATCAAGATAGGTCCTGTTAATAGTCTCCCTGGTGAGACAAAGATAATCCAGCATGGGGTGGCCCGGTTGATGTAGCGATTAGCACAACGCCTTTACAGCGCCAGCGGTCGGGACCGGACCTGGGTTCGAATCCCGTGCTGTCTGTAAGGAGCTTGTACGCTCCCCCCCCCCCACACCCCCCGTGTCTGTGTGGGTTTTCTCCGTGGGGCTCTGATTTCCTCCCACCCTCCAAAAACGTACCAGGGTGTAGGTTAATGGGGTGTAATTTGGGCAGCATGGACTTGTAGGGCCTGTTACAGTGCTGCATGTCTAATTTTTTTTTAAATCAGGAAATTACTGACAACACAGCTGTTGAGGCTGAGTTTTACTCATCTGCCTCAACAATATGTCACTTTATCACATTCACCGCAGCCAAGATATATCACAGAACAATCAGCCTGCCATAATTACTCTGCAACAATGCTAGGAGATTAAACAGAACGCTAAACAGAACCCTAGAACTGTGCTCAATTCCCTGATAAAAAACTTCCAGAGTACCATCTTTACGCCCAGGCAGATAATCAATTCATCATGCTGACTTTATACAGGCCTTATGGATCAGTCACAGTTAAAGCAAACACCCCAAAACAATGGAAAAAAAGAAGCCAGCCACCAACTGATTTGCTAAATTGAAAGTCTAGAACAGTATCTCAAGGATACAATATTTCAAGTTTAAGTTTAAAAATTATTAAGATTCTCTGAATCTAATATTAAATTCTACTGGTGGGTTAGCTGAGAGTAATTTTCTGACTGGGTTGTCCATTCCATGGGAGATCAGTTGCCTTCCATGGAGATGAGTAGCTTCAAACAAAAGAGGATGATCTTAGATTTTTTTAAAAATATCATGCATTTAAAAGGAAAATGTTCATCTTCTCCCACATTTCTGGCTGTTGTTTTCACCAAAGGTTACAGCTAACCTTTGCTTTTTAATAAAGCTGTATAATCCCTGAATCAAATTTCTCTGGATGTTGCATGGCACTGAATTTTTTTTACTTTCATCCAGCTGAATTGCAAAATATTCCCAGTGTGCCAATAGTATAGGGGAACACACTTCATCTGTGTCCTCTGGTGGATATCTGACGTCCAAACATCTGTTCAGGATGTACAGTTGGCTTCAGAAACAACAGTTTCATGTTTATTGCTGGGAAAAATTATTCTCCCTCTTTTAGTTTGGAATTTCTAGCAATGAAAGAAAGAAGGTGAAAAAACAAAATGGATACACACCAATAAATGAGTTAGGAACAGATGGCAGCCACTCAGCTCAGATCTGCTTTGCTATTTAATATGATCACGCCTGATTTAATTCTAACTTGGACTCGACATTTCTATCTCTCCAGGGTAAACTTGCATTCACTTGCTTATCAAATAGATATCTAACTCTACCTTAAAAATATTCAAATATTCTGCTTTCATTATGCTTTAAGGACAAAAGATTTCCAAAGAGTTGCAAACCTTTGACAGAAAGAATTTTGCCTCATCTCCAATCAGCTCTTATTTTCAATCAGTGGCCTTTGATGTTTGACTCCAGTTTCTCCACAAAAGGAAACATCTTCTCCATGTCCACACCATCAAGTCCATCGAGATAGTAATGCTTCAAACAAGTTGCCTCTAAACAACAATTGATATCAATCTAGTCTGTCCAATACTGTCCTCACAAGGTAGCATACCTTTCAGGTACTAGCCCATTAATCTTCTCTGAACTAATTCCAATGCATTTATATCCTGTACAGTATTCCAAATGCCATATACTGAACAATTTTATGTAAGTTTATGTATGTTTATACAAGTATCCTCCATGGTCCTGGAGAAACGTTATCTCCTCTTTACCTTGCGAGCATGGTCTGAACAATAAATAAACGTGACGACTTGAATTGAAGCATAACCTTCCATACTTTTATATTCTCACAACAAAGAAAAAAAATTGTAAGCTTTTCTAATTGGTTTCCAAACCTGCATACTGGTATTTTGGGACACCTAGATGCCTTTGTATATTCATGAGAAACTAAATATGGAGGAGATTGAAAGGTGGAGATGGAAGAGGATCAAGGATTTGCAAAGGAAGCAAGCCCGTCACAATGGCAGCAAGGTTAGCATAGGAGTTGTGCAGAATTATTACAATGCCAATGACTGGGGTACAAATCAGGCACTGTCTCTAAGAGTTTTGCACATTCTTCCCTTGAGTTTCCTCGTATCCGTGCCTGTACCAGTGCCGGTAACATTGTCATGAATCTTTGCTGTACCCTTACCCGTTTAATAATCTTTCCTTTAGCTGGGTGACCAAAACAGAGCACCACACTTTAGTGCAGTTTCAGCAATGTCTTCTGCAGTTGAAACATGTCCTGCTCCTGCATTCACTGCTTTGATGGTTGAAGGCAAATGTGCCAACTAATTGCTTCGCAATCCTGTCTAACTATGTCACCACTTTCAAGGAATAATGAAACACCCTCCAAACCTCTACCATGCAAGTCCTGACCTGGTTTAACCTACCAAAGTGCAGCACCTTGCACTTTTCCCCAGTTAAATTCCATCTGCTATTCCTTGGTCCACTTTCCCAGTCCATCAAGATACTGTTATAATCCTAGATATCCTTTTGCATTGTCTACTATTCCATCAATTTTCTGTCATCTGCAGACTGTCCCAACTTCCACAAAATGCTCCTGGAATTAGATTGAGTGTTAATCAGTGCCATTGAACTAAAGTTGCAATGATTAACTTGTAATACTGATAATCTGTACTTTAATCTTCTAGTTTCAGAAAAATGAATTGTGCGATGATATTTATACCTCCCATGCCAATTGTACATGTGGATACTTGGATCCGAATCACTTTGTGCTGTGGAGTTCCATTCAGAGCATTTCTGAGATTAATCCTTTAAGACTATAAAAATGTTTTGGCATAACAGCACTCAGCGGTCTGGAATTTTGTTTCTCCTCATAGATAGAGATTGAACAAAAAAAATTATGCTGAATGTCTGGACAGGCATCAAAGCAATCAACTGTCTAAGAAGACAATGAACTCATTTTTCTCTTAAAATCATGTGTAAATAATTAAAATTCAATGCAAATCATAGATAAGATAAAGAATAATTAACGATTAATGTCAGAACGTCTATCTAATTGAACAAAGCTATTAGAATGAAACGGTTACATCAACGTACTTGTTATTGCAGGTTTCCTGAGTGAATGCTTTCCTAAATCCAGGCATGTCCCTCCCTACTGGATGAGAGTGCAAAGACGCAGGTCATGTACAAATAATAATCTTCTATACACCATTCCTTCAATTTGTCTGGATTTTTTTCCCCCAAACATTTGCAAATACACTTATTCACAGTATATAACATATTTTATGAAGATTATGCTCACATGATCATTTTTCTTTCACACTTTGGTTCTTATTGTCTTCCTACAAAACACTCTCAAATATAGTGGTTCCTCGTGAGAAAAGCATGCAAGTACTGAAAAAATAGTAAATCAAGTGCACTTCAAACTAGCATCAGCCAGCTTGAAATCTTATAAAATTCCAGTTATACTACATGTGTCATTTGTCTCCCAATGGATCCACACTGGATCTCTGTCTCTAATGCATTCACTTTGGCAGTACAGGACGATGATTTGCTCCAGTCATGAGAAGCCCTCTTGGTTAAAGCTCATACAAAGAAGCAAGTTTTCGCAACACTTGACAACCATCTGCAGTTGTGTCTTTTAGTGCCAGTGTCAAGAATTCATTGACACAGGCCCTGCTCCTGGCATCTCTGCAAGTAAGAGAGACTGTGTAGTGAATGTAATCTAATTTAACATAGATAAAGATATGCACTGAAAGATGAGTTCTTTAGCAATGACTGAAGTGGAATATTTGAGTCAAAGGGCAATTTCAGTCAAATCATTGAATTCCAATGCATACTCAGTATAAATTAACGCAAGGATAGGGAGTTCACAATGTATACTTAGTAGCTGAGTGTTTGTGTTTGACAGTTGGCAACAATTCACACTAACAAGTCTATAAATTCGATACTAAATCCTTTACACCCATTAGCAACCAATTTGTCTTTGCAAATACCTGTATTTCCCTCCAGTTTTACCTCTGCTTTCTCCTCAGCTGTCTGCAGACTACTGCATCATTTGATGGGCAAGGCAAGAATGATAGCATCATTAGCTGGAAAGATCCTATACTTACCCAAGGTCCACACTGCCATCTAGCACGCCACTGATAAGGGAGACCAACAGCTGAACTGTGTGCTCCTCATTCACTGCAAGTGTACTGAAACCTCAGCTCTGCTCTGGTTAACTGACCGATTTTTACCTTCTGCACTGGGAACATTTACCAACTGAGCCCGGAGTGTGGATAAAATACTTTCATGTGTCATTTAACAGTTGATTCATTTCATTTAATTGTCAGCACGTGTGTCTTATTTTATATATCGGACAGATTATATGCATCAGGTAAGGCAGGCCTCTGACATTAATATTCCTTTTTGCAAGGAGCAGATGTTCCTAAATACTCAGTAAATCCAGAGAAAGTTTCTCAACAAAGCCTCTGTTGCTGAGATCTTCCAACATGATTCCAAAAACACAGGTCACAGGTGTCCACTGACTTGTTCAAAAGGAAATAGCTAGCTAATTAAAACTAGAATCTCAGCAAGAGAGGAATCTCAAAGTGTAACTAAATCAGTTCGTAATACAACTTGTACCCGGTGCTTACAGACCCTGCATTGATTAGTTGAATTTCTCATGTAATCTCATGCAACTTTAGCATAACACAGGAAGCAACCCATTCCCTTAGGGAAAAGCATAGGAGACCAAATCTATACAAATCTACTACAGGATTGATTTAAATATGAAATTTATAGTGGGAAAATAAATGGCGGAATTCTACAAAAAAAAAGTTGTTTCTTTCTCCATATCAGTATTTTCTTTGGAGATAAATGTGAAGAAAATTTCATTGTAGTTCAAGATTTAGGTTCTTATCAATAGCCCCTTTTACACAGTCTCTTCAAGGCATGAATATTGCAACATGCGTTCTGTGTAAAAGGTATGAACACAGAAGGGGGGGGGGTCATTGTAGTCCCGCCTTTAAGTCAGCGCCGAACCACATTATGTCAGTGTTGTTTGATTCGGTCTAAAAAATCAAAGCTGGCTTAATGTGTCTTCTTTACGGAAATATTGTGAGATCTGTGTGTAAAAAGGGCAATATCACTCTCCAATGGTTTAATTGCAAATATCTAGACTAGTGTTGTCTCACTTGGTGTTTATTGAACAGGCATGAAGGCCATTAAAACTGGATACAACTCCTTTATAACGTTATTCCCTTCAGCCAAAGATATTATGTTTCCTGGTTCTGAGTGCATTCTAGAGAGGAAGGGTTAGAAAGTAGAAAAAAATAAACTCTTTCCATGTCCATTTCAAAATGTTTTAACCCATATTACAACTAATATGGTACTTTAAAACGCATTCACTGTTGCAATGTCGGAAATGAAACAACCAGTTCGTGCACAGTAATCTCCCACAGACTGGCATGAGACAGTGAGGATGTTATACTTTTGGGGTGCTAATTCAGGGCTTAGTCTTGTCCAGGCACCAGGAGAATGCCTGTGCCCTTCTTCCAAAATGGTGCCATTTGATCCATTACCTTCAATTAGAAAATAAATGCTCTATTACTTTGTATTTGACCCTTTTCATTTAATTAAGTAGATACAGATACATAGACATAGCATGGAAACAGGCCTTTTGGCCCAACTTATCCATGCTGACCAAGCTAATCCAATTTGTCTGCATTTAGCACATATTGCTCTAAACCTTTCCTAGCCATGCACTCATCTAAATATTCTATTGGCATTATTTTTGTTGGTTTTTTTTAAACAAAGTATCTGTTAAGTTGCAGCAAATCAGAATTTTAGTGCATATACACATTGTACAATATATAGGATGATAAACTAATTATCAATTAGTGCATACCACATGTCTGGATGAGACCAAATGGTGTTAAAGTCTCAGGAATGGCATTTGAATGCCGAACCTCTGATTAAGAGGGAATTGTGCAACCAACCAACATTTTGGGATAGAGTGAAATGGATAGACAAGGGGAGAGAAAGAAAGAGACAGAGGGAGAAAGAGAAAGAAAGAGGTAAAGAAAAAAGAGAAAAAGAAAGAAAGAGAAAAAGAGAGAGAAATAGAGAGATTAATGTTGGTCCAGAATGATGGTGTTAACTTTTAGTAGGGTGGTACAGGATGCAATGGCCATCCCTTTTCTCAATCCTCACCTGTTTTCACACTTGGTGACCTGAATTAAATGTCAAGATTGGCCACTGTTCTCAAAAATAAAAAATAAACATCATTCCATGTTCATCTCATGGTAAAACCAGTAAAATCTTTAGCTTCAAGTTGCAACTTTAACAGAGAAATCTCATCCACTGAAAAACTTTCAGATGAACTTTTTAACAATCCTAATTATGTCTAAATAGTTAGTGTCACATCAAACTACCAGATTGTAATGTGTTGATAATGAAGTCTTTTGTGTACGTGTATTCAATCAGCCAATATAATTTCATATAGCTATGATTTTCCTTGAGTTCTTACAATAGTAAACAGATTTGTTTCAATACTTAACCATATTCCCATCTCCTAGTAACCATGAAATATTATTCATAACAATACCACAACTTATTTTTCATGCTGTTTGCACTTCCAACAGGATTCATTAAACTTTTTGAAGGTCACATTTGAGAAATGAAACCTGTTGCACTCTCATTTGATAAATTATTCTTCCTCTACAAGAGGAGGTAGTTTCTTGTGCAACAGCTTTGTGGACACAAGCTTCTACTGTACTTAGTACCATTGGTCAATCTTCACCTGCAAACCATTCAATCTTCCATTCAACAATGAAAGGCATCATAATCGTGCTCAAAACTTTTGTTAGTGGTCAAGCACATTTATTTTAGCCTGTCATTGAACAGCGATTGGGAACATGAATGTTACCACTGCAGATGCTAAGGGAGATGCTTCTTCTCACCTGAGGCAATTGCTCTGCCACAAACATTGTTTTTTCCCTGCAAACAAAGTAACACTTTGCTGCCTCCAGGACAGATCAAGCTGCTGCAGTCAGCCAGCTGCATCAGTCTGACCAAAGCTGGATTATATTTCCATGCTATACTGTTGAACATTATTACTGCAGTTTCCTGTACCCTGGATCTCTCAAAGGAACATTATTAAAATATTCACAATTCCCAGCATTGCCCGCCTAAATTCGACCACCCAAATAGAAAGGAATTAGATGAGTTCTCCATTCTGTCTTGCTTCCTCCCCCACCTCTTACCAACCAACTATTGTTGACCAATGTTGACCCTTTAATGTAAGGGAACAACAAATTTGTACAGATAAAACAAACGGGAATGTCTTACAAATGAAAAATTCACTCCACATCATAAAGGGTTTAAGCCCTGTATAGCAACAGTATGTAATTGCAAACAGATTTTCAAAAGTATTATCTCATTGTTTGGAAATGTTACCCAGTTCATGTAGAGCTCCTAACTTCAGCTAATTTTTTTAAAAAACATAACCTCTTAACTTTTTTTTCTACAAAAGTTGCTTTCTTTGGATTCGTGAGAGTATGGTCAACTTAATGCAACAATGCCCCAACACAGAACATTGTTGTGTCTTACTGTATCAAACTAGGATTATCTTTCCATACTGCTACCTCCAGAGGAGGCACAGTTCCATTTACAGTTGGCACTGACCCCTTGCTCCACTTTAGTTGTCTTGTCTGAACATCATGTGACATGCATCAGAATTAGAGTTGCAATATTGCGAATACCTGTATGACAGGAAATCATTCCCTCAGTAATTACTTTATCCTCCCAATGGGCAGGCTCTAAGTGTCCCTCAGTCACATGACCCTTCATCTGAGATCTGGGCAGTCAATTTGCACCTGAAAGGCTGCAATCTGATCCACAAAATGAGCATTAGAATTAATTCTGTCCTTTCTGTGCGCGACACCATGTCCAACCATACATATTTTCCAACTGGGCATAAGCAATCTTCTTGACTTGATGGGATGTTATTCTGTGCCATGGGGATCAGTGATGGAACGTTGCTTGTTGAAATGTATAATAGTTTGGACTAAATTGCAGATAGCCTGATTTGTAAACTTGTAGATCACATAAAAATTGGTAGAGTTGTGGATAGTGAGGAAAGTCAT
Source organism: Narcine bancroftii (assembly GCF_036971445.1). NCBI lineage: Eukaryota > Metazoa > Chordata > Chondrichthyes > Torpediniformes > Narcinidae > Narcine > Narcine bancroftii. Next base: position 91,051,151 of record NC_091473.1, on the reverse strand, counting down.
CAAAGGGTACAAAAAGTATCTTTACAGAGAAATATACAGTAAGTGGCAGGAGCGTTGCGTGCAGTTGGCTCTGAGGGAACAAGTCCATTGCTGCCTGAAAGAAGCAACACCATTAGATAGGGTGGAGAGGGCAGCATACACTATATGGGCCGTGAACAGTAGGACTTCTGTACTGAGTATAGAAGTTGGAAAATCATGTTGCACCTGTCTTAGATAGGACATGTTTGGAGCATTGTGTGCAGTATTGGTTGTAACATGACTGGATGGATGTGGAGGTTTCAGTGAAAGTGCAGCAGAGGTTCACCATGATGCTGCCTGGATCAAGAGTTCATTAGCTACAAGCAGAAGCCAGATAAACTAAGATTGTTTTCTCTGGAGCATTTGGAGACCGAGGGGTGACTAAATTAAACAAAAGGTCCATAATTACAAAAGGCAAATTGAATATTTTTCCAAAGACGGAAATATCAAATAACAGACATAGATTTAAGGTGGGAAGGGAAGATTTTAAAGGAGACTTAGGAGGCTTTTTTTTAAATCCAAAGGGGCAGGTGTCTGGAATGCATTTCCAGGTGAGATGATGGATGCAACTACAATAATATTTAAAAGGTATTTAGGCAAGAATATGAACTGGCAGGGGATGGAGGGATGTAGAATGTGTGGGTGGGATTAGTTTAAAATCAGCATTATGGCTAGCACAGACACAATGGACCAAAGGGCCGGATCCTATGATGGACTAAGCTGTATTCAATGTAATCAGGTGCTGCAAAATGGCCACTTCTTCCGATGAAATGGTACTGAGCTGCCTCAGTTTTCAGCAGTTAACTGAGTGCAGGTCCAAGTTCAAGGTGGGCTAGTTTCAAGATGCATGGTTCAGTTTCACACTATGTGGTAAGTGCATCCAGAGTTCTTTTATGTTAATTAACTGGAAAACCCAGCAGGGTTATTGCGCTGCCCAATTTATCAGAAGTCAGTGTGCAAACTTCTCAATCTGAGCTGTTGATTCGAAGGAAACCACGTGAAAGGAGTCCAATCAGTTTTAGTCTGGTGCTGATTACATATTCATCCATTGCCTAACTTAAAATAGTTATTTTATAGAGTCCAGATTCTGCAAATGGGATCCATCTACATACATTATAAAATGTAATGTAAAAATGAGTAGTTCTGATGTTCAGTGTGCTTATAAAATCTCACCATAGCATTGAAAATTAACAACAAATGTACATGTCATAGAGACATACACTGTACATATTCTCAGAACACCTGCTCTTCATTCAACTATACTTCAAAGACTTACATTTTACAGCACCTGAGATCAGGTGAGCCAAGGAGAGATGCATCCAAAGCTTTGTGCCAAAAATCACTAATTTAATACAGGTTGTACCTATCTTATCCAGCACTCTGTGACCTGGCAACTCCCATAGTCTGGCACGTTTGAATCTGCTGCCGTTAGTATAAACTCCTCACTGACAGTGCGGGACTCAAACCCCGGGTCCTGATCGCTGGCGCTATAAAGGTTGAATCTACCACCATTAGTACAAACTCCTTACAGTGCAGGACTCAAATCCTGGTCCAGATCGCTAGTGCTGTAAAGGTGTTGCGCTAACTGCTACGCTAACTATACTGCCCCACAGTAATATTTCCTGTTTTTAGCTTTGTTCTACCTTTGATGTTTACATGGGGGTTCCCTCAGGGGTCAATTTCTTTTTTCTGGCATTTCCTGTCACCGGCAATGGCCAGATCCCAACATCACCAGATTAAAGAGATACAACCGATATGATATTGGGATGTTCAGGTGAATTATCTTGGGGAAAGATCTTCAACTACCAATTAAGGGGGAACCACTCACTGAGTATGGAGTAGCCATTGACCAAGAAAAACTCACTTCCTTGAGCCAAATGTTTATAAGGAACTGTGGGATAGTGGTGGTCAGAAGAAGACAGATGTGGATCTTTTGGCTTGAAGAACAGGGGCAGAAATCATATCCACCAGCCAACCATGACCTTGTTGAGAGATTAGGGGTCTTGCATTTTGAACATTTTCCCCAGTTGCCTGAAGGTGCTCGTGGCACACTGGAGGCGATGATGAATTTAGTCAGTGATGTCACTGTTCACTGGGAGATGGCCGCCACGTTCAAAAAGTGATTCATATTTCCAGGATCTCATCATAGATCTTTAATGTTGGGCGATTTATTGATTTTGTAAAAAGCAGCCCCTGTTTGCTCAGAGAAACAAATGCAAAGCCTGATACAAAATCCTTGATCCAAGCAGCAGCAACCTGTAAGATTACATACTGAACATGCAGGACCCCACAGAGACAATTGACCTCATTCATGCTATGGCCACTGCTTCATCTGCTGCCACCTCCTGTGAACTGGTCTCTGAATGGTGATGAGAACAGAAATGGTGCTGCTACGCAAAACAAAGGACTCAGATACCCAGTAATAAATTCTCTACTTGGTCAGTGCCCCACAAAAAAACCTGGCAATTCCCAACCAACATGAGCTGCACAGTGTCCTAAATATCTGGATTGTCCACAAGTCAGCCAGAATTAGCACCTGTGAAAAGACCATGGTTTTCTATCAGAAAACAGCAGGACTAGCTCCTTGAAAACAACCAGGATATCACCTCTATGAAGTAAGAAATTGGAAAGGCTTTCTGACAGAGGAAGAACAGAAAGAATTCTGCAGCATACAGAATCCTTCATGAGGTAAATTTATGGCTTCCTCTTACCCATGAAGAGAAGAACATGCCAGGGGAGCTCAAACTTGTGATAAACTTTTCGAAGATGTGATCAAAGAAGTCTCCCTGGTGTCCACCAAGGGGATAATATCACAAGAAGACAATGGTACTCAAAGTTCCAGCTAGAATAACAATGCAAATTTCCAACAACCAAGGAGATCCGATGGACGTGACCTTCATTGCAAGGCAAATCCAGGAAAAATAGGACACTTTACATTGCCTTTTACAACCTCACATCTTTTTAATCCATTAGCTGATGGGGATTGCAGAAAATCTTAAAATTTGTCTGAACTCACATTTATTACCGCTCTGCACCAGCTATGATCTATCATGCAAGCTGTGATCTCAATCAAATGGTCCATCACAGACCAATTCCCAGTGTGGGCATGAACCCGCCTTTCTCACAGAAACACTGCACCTCCAATGCTCACTCCTGAAATGGAGTGAATTTACAAGAATCTTCACCCTAGAATGACAATAGTCCTAACCTTCATCATCAAAACATAAAAGTGGGGTGTAGTGGTAAGCACAATGCCATTACAGGGCCATCAACCTGGGTTCGACTCTGCAAGGAGTTTTACATTCTTCCCATGTATTTCCTCTGGGTCCTTCATTATCCTTCCACATTCCAAAGATGGACAGGTTAATTGGTCATATGGGTGTATTTGGGCAGCGTGTGCTTGTGGGCCAGAAGAGCCTGTATCTCCAAATTTAAAAATAAATAAATAGTGTGCAGATATCTACGGTTACGTTTGAAGATCAGGATGCGTCATTACTGAAGTACATAAGAGAATAAACCTGATATGAACTACCATATATTTCAGCATATAAATCGATCTTCAGATGTCGTCCCTATTTTCAGCCTCATTTTCATGGTTTTATCATATATCAGGTGTATAAGTTGACCCCCCCCCCCCAATTTTCTGCAAGGAATGTGCCAGAGATTGGTGACCGGGCCTCTCAGCAATAACTCAAACTTTGTTACAACACCCAATCGCTAAGTAACAAATCTGTAAATTAAGAAAGTTTAAAAAAAACAGCAAAAAAAAACCTTTGCTTCTAGTCGGGAAGATGCCAAACAGAGCACAGTCCAAGTCTTCAGCATCGGCTGCTGCTAGAGCTGGCAATGGTGACTCCATTCTCAACATCGGTGCGGTGCCGTCCATATCGAAAAAGTCACCTCACTGTCCAAGTGTGCTTGTTGCAGGAATCATGGCAACATGTCGGCTCCTGGGGAAGAACGGCGGCCTCGGGCTCCCGGGCAAGAGCGGCAACCTTGGGCTCTACAATTGTACAATATCTAGGTGGGGTATGGCAGTACCAGTGGTGGGGAGTTGTTGGGGAGTGGCAGTGCCAGTGGTGGGGAGGTGCTTCTGGGTCATCCGAATCTAGTTGAGAGGTTTTTTTAAGTTGAATTTGAGATCACATTTTTGTATCTCGTGTATAAGTCGACCCCTGCTTTTTTAGTACTTTTTGAGGGTTTCAAGACTCAAATTATAGGCTGAAATATATGGTATTTAAAAGACAATAGAGGTCCTCAACCAACCTATCCCTGTCCCAATTCACCCTTTTCTACCTCTGCAATAATGCTCTTCCTTCAATCATACTCTTGTACCTGCAAGCCTCCCAAACCACACTTCATCCTGAATTCTGTTCCCAGCATCCTATCCAATACTTGTAAAGCTTATCCTAACTTAACTCACAGAGCTTCCAGGCTACTTATCATGTGAAAGGTTAATTTAAAAAAGAAATACTAAAGCATAATAATGTGAATAATAAATAATGAGCTGGAAACAGTAAGTCAGTGGAGATAGAAAGCAGAAGATATTGTAGGTGTTGGATATAGTAACAGGCAACTGAAAACAGGCCAACTAGTTGGAGTTCTGATTTGGTATACTGCATTTGGCATTTACAATACAGTCTCCTTTATAATGGAGAAAGCAAGTTTAGATATGCAGAATACCTTCCACTCCCACACAATAGTTCAGACTTTAGCCTTCTACAATGTTTCAGTAAAGGCTTGTGTAAACTCAATGGATAGCATTTCATTTTACAACTGGACAGCAAAATTAATGCAGTTTACTCGCTCCACAGAAGCTGAGTAGTTCCAGTGTGGTTTTATTTCAGATTTCCAGTATCTGCAGTGATTAGTAGCTCACAATTTTCGCACCATCCTCCCCATCTGACTCTCCAGTTTTCAATCCTCTCCTCCATCTACATCTCAGTAATTTAGAAAAATGGCCAACCTCTCTCACTACCAACACTTTGGTCCTACAGTCTTTTCTCTCTCCACCTATCACAGACTCTCCATTTCCTGTCTTCTCTGCAGCTTACAATACGTTTGATTTGTACCTTTTCCCAATCTGATAAAATGGTAATTAATTCAGTTTCTCTGCATTGACGCTGCCTGACCTGCTGAGTAGGTGCGGCACTTTTTAGATGTGCAGAACCTGCAGTGTTGGCTTTTTGACAGCTGCTCTAATTGTGGATGGGACATTTGCAAAAAACGAAAATCCATGTCTAGAAATAAATTGTACAATCCAGAAAATTCTAATGACAATTTACAGTAAAAGTCCTGAAATCCGGACTGCTTGGGGAATGGGTCAGTCTGGATTTTCGGTTCTCTGGATTCTCGGGCTGTACTTTTAAAATTCAAGTTTATGGATGAACAGGTAAATGTTGATAGTTTATTCGTGAGCAAATACAGCATGCTTCATTTATCAAAATGAGCAGTTTTAGCTTAACACTTGACAAAACTGTAAACAATTTTTTTTCACTACAAAAAAAGTGTGCAATGCTTGAAATTATGTTTAAAAATGAACAATGAAAAAGAAAAATACAGTGTACAAATGCATTTTTCTGTGATAAGATTACCTGTATTAAGTGTGGTCACTTGTTGCCACGATGCATCTGTGGGACTTACAATGCCCGTTAAATTTTTTAAATTTGAAAGTCCGGATTCTCAGGTGGTCTGTAATTCTGGGCATCTGGATATTTGGACTTTTACTGTAATATAACTTTCAACAGCAGAGCAACTGAAATGTTTATCAATTCAACAACAGTATCTGTGACACCAACAGCAAAGACCACAGCACTCATTAAATTGGAAAAAATTTAACTATCACATCTTTGGGCTTAATACGGTGGATGTGATCACACAGACCACAGCTGGCTACAGTATCACATAGTCAATTTAATTTGGAGATACAACAATGGTAACAGGCACTTCAAGTCCATGAAACCATGCTGCCAAAATACACCCATGTGACCAATTTAACTTACTAACCCCGTTTGTCTTTGGAAGAAACTAGAGAACGCAGAGGAAACCCATGCACGTCACAGGGAGAAGGTATAAATTCCTTATAGACAGTGCTAGATTCGAACCTGCGTCACTGGCGCTGAAAGGGTTGTGCTTACCGCTACACTAACCAAGCCACCCTCAAGTTGATCAAACTTGGGTCAACTCTCTTGATATTTAGCAGGATCACATTTAAAAAATACTTCAAAAATAAATTTCAGTACAGTACATGTTGATAAAGGAAGGTAGTTAAATAATTTTGAATAATAAAAGATTCCACCAGTTCATCTGACAAGTGAAACTTTTCAGCTATTAGGGCCACAGAATAAATCTGAACAACTTCTCCACAAACACACCATTACTTTTTTGCCTCATTCAACTGGTAGATTTGCATTTTTCTCTGGCAAAATGAACTCTTGAGTTTTATCTACTACTATCCTGTTTTCTTAGTAGATGTAGCCAGGCATGAAGGCCATGTCAACAATTTCAAACAGGCTCTGACTGGGGCTCTAGAATGCACCAAACTGAGGTGAAACCATTGTACTTCTCCTGCACTCTAATTAAAGTAAAAACAACTCATTCATTCAATATTGACAAGGATTACTTCATTTAACTCCATATATGCATCTTGACCAACATGTGCAAGAGGTTACTCTAAGGAACAGTAACTGGGACATAAGGAAACTGCCTCATGCTCATAGCAGCAGCTGATCAATGCAGCTGAAGAACATTTCCAAAATTTATTTCCTTCTGCCACACTATCCACAACTAAAGTTGGTGAGGGGGTGGAGTGATGGGGGGGGTGAGAAGGAATATGCCACTCCAAACAATAGCAAGCAATATATGCATGAGATGTGTTTTGTTCACTAAAGCCGACATTGCTACATTGAGAAGGAATCCAATAGACAAGCAGTCTTTGTATGATGGGCTTGAAAAGAGTCCAGCTGAACCAGCTGCCATGGTCACGATGAAAAAAGATTGGTCATTTTGCTGGGTCCCTGTTTGTTTTAAACATCATTTGTTGGTACATCAAGCATTCTCTCTTCACATTGTTTAAGAAAGCATTTGTACAAGTGCCAGACGTCTAAGCGCGAGCACTCGATGCAAAAGGTCAAGGCAGCAACTCGAAAGAAATGGAAATGGAGTCACGTTAAGAAAAGAGTTAGTAAATCAAAGTAAGCCCTTCACACAACAACAAAGCATACTTGGCTCCTTCTCAGGGATACAAAAAGGCAGGCCTTTACATAAACCACTCCCAGAACATGCAATTACAACTACTTCTCCAACTATAGTACAGTATTGAATATTCATTCATGTAGAATATAACTTCATTATGCTGATTGTTATATTTGTTTCTCCTTTAGCTTCTGCCATTTATAAAATTCATTCACCATATGTAAAAAAAAACTAGAGATGTCCCTCTGATAAAAGACATCAGCCCAAAATATTAACTCTTTTGCTCTCCATGGATACTGCCAGTATCCTTAGCATTTTTGGTGTTCATTTCAGACCTCTATGTGCTGGGAATATTATACAAGTGAATAAAATCCCACCAGAGAATCAAAGATTGCATGCTTTTTCTTAATTTCTGTCACACACAGAATAGCAAAAAGCTAAAGCACTAGCTCAAATCCGAGATAGCTATGAATGAATTCTACTGGAGTGGTCACATTATCCCAACATCAAAGAAACTAGAAAATGGCAAGAGTATTTACGGTAAATACATTTTTAAACAATATTTCTGCAGCATCATAGCATTCTGCTATGAAATTTGAATAAGCTACGTCTCTCTATTCAAATGCCTGTCTTCTTACCAACATCTGTAGGTGTTCCTCATCTACTCCAATACATTGGAAAAAAAACACCCAAATGCTGGAGAAACTCAGCAGGTCAAACAATGCCTTTGTGCAGGAAAGGTGAAGATACATCACCAATGTTTCAGGCTGGAGCCCTTCACCAAGATGTGGGAGTGTGATAGTACAGACCTATCACCAATCTATATAGTTACAGTATCTAGAGTATGTAATGACTGTGCTTACAGCGATTGGCTGAGAGCTAAGCCACGCCTACTGTCTGGGCCTTAAAGGGTTGTGTCCCTAGCCAGGTCGGATCATTCTGGACTGTGAAGAGCTCCTGTCTTTTGCTAATAAAAGCCTTGGTTTGGACCAACAAGTCTTTGGTTCTTTCGACAAGCTCTGCAGGGGGTACATGAGAGCTGGTGTCAACAGAATCCTGTGTTTCCCCCCCCCCCCCCCCACACCACTCAAATACATTAATGACTTGGAGCGATCATGTATGAAGCAATTTAACAGGAATTACTAATGAAAATCAGAGAAGATTCAAACAAGGACAGATCACACCTTTACAATTGGGAGGGGAAAATCATCTATTTCATCTCTTTAATAACTCTTCCTGTGTTAGTCAAAGTCCTTTGTTCCTTTTAAAGAGATCATTGAAAATTCTGGCCCCCCTCTCCAATGCAGAACAGTTATAGCACAGGATGCAGCCATTTAGTCAATCTATTCCTTGCTAACTCCAGAGAAATCCAGTTTGTTTCACTCCCAGCCTTCTCCCCACAGCCCAGCAAATGGGCATTTCCTTCACACAGAAGGTGGTGGGTCGAGGAAACAAGCTGCCAGAGGAAGCGGTGGTAGCAGGGACAATTGTGATGTTCAAGCTATCTAAACAGGCACATTCATAGAAAAGATTTAGAGGGATAAATGGTGAACACAGGCAAATGGAATGAGCTTGGTCAGCATGGACAAGATGGGCTGAAAGGTCTGTTTCCAAGTTGTAGAACTCAACGAGTCAACAACAAATTTTTTCCTTTCAGACTTTCCAGGTCTTTTTTTGAACACCACAGCAGAATCAACCTCGACTATTATCCCTGGCAGCATATCTCAGACTAACCATTCACTGCGTTAAAATGTTTATTTATTCACTTTTTTTTTGCCAGTCACACAAATTCCTTGTCTTTTGCTTCTTGACCAATCTCCCAATGGGAACAATTTTCTCTATTAAGTCTGCCAAAACTCTTCAAGATTTTAAACACTTCTATTAGATCCCCCCCCCCACCAAAAACAATCCTCAGAAAGACAACAACCTCAGATTCTACCCATGCAAATGAAATCTGACAACCTTGAAACATTTAGATAAAATCTCTGAGATTTCAGATTTATTGTCAGAGAACATACATGACATCACAAACAACCCTAAGATTCCTTCCTCCTGCAGGTACGGCAGAATTACCACTAATTGATAGTGCAAAAAATAAACTGTGCACTGCGTAACACATGTAAACAAACAAAGAACTGTAAACAATCTGATTGTGCAATACTGAGAGAACAAAAAGAAAATCAATAAAGTGTATAAGAGTCCTTAAATGAGTCTCTGATTGAGTTTGTCGTTGAGTCTGATGGTGGAGGGGTAGCAGCTGTTCCTGAACCTGGTGGTGTGAGTCTTGAGGCACCTATACCTCTTTCCTGATGGCAGCAGTGAGAACAGAATGTGTGCTGGATGGTGAGGGTTTTTGATGATTGCTGCTGCTCTCCAACTGCAATGCTCCCTGTAGATGTGTTCAATAGTGGGAGGGTTTTGCCTGTGATATCCTGGCCTGTGTCCACTACCTTTTGGAGGACTTTACACTCAGGGGTATTGGTGTTCCCATACCAGACCATGATGCAACTGATCAGCATATATTCTGCCACACCTCTGTAGAAATTTGCCAGGGTATCTGTTGTTATACCAAACCTCCACAAACTCCTGAGGAAATAGAGGCAAGGCAATGATGCCGTTGGTGTGTTTGGTCCAGCAAAGATCCTCTGAGATAATGACTCCAAGGAACTTAAATTTTCTCACCCTCTCCACCTCTGATCCCCAATTATCAATGAATTGTAAACCTTTGGCTTTCCTTTCATGAAGTCAACAATCAGCTCTTTAGGTTTGGTGATATTGAGTGCAAAGTTGTTGAGGAGTTTTCAATCTCCATCTTATATGCTGACTCATCCCCTTCCTTTTTCAGCCTGCTACCCTGATATCGTCGGCAAATTTGTAAATGGTATTATTGTTGTTCCGAGCCACACAGTCGTAGAAGTAAAGTGAATAGACCAGGGGCTAAGAACACAGCCCCGTGGTGCTCCGATGTTAATAGAGATTGTGGAGGAGAAGTTCTTACGAATCTTCACTGATTGTGGTCTGGAGGTGAGGAAATCCATGATCCAATTACACAGTGGGGTGTTAATTCTCAGTTCTTGGAGTTTGCTGATCAGTTTTAAGGGGATGAATGATGGTGTTTAATGCCAAACTGTAGTCAATAAAGAGTATCCTGATGTATGCATCTTTGCTCTCCGGGGCTTTTAGTAGAACTAGTGAGATGCCATCCGCTGTAGACCTGTTTCTACGATAGACAAACTGGAATGTATCCATGTCACCGCTCAGACAGGAACTGATCTGCTTCATCACCAGCCTTTCCAACTGCCTTTCAACCAGCTGTACATTCTCAAAAGCCTTTGCGTGTTTCTTAAAAGTGTATTCCCAAATATTAGACCTGACATTCCAGATGCAACAGTTTTTATAATGTTCATCATAACTTATTTTCTCTTACACTGTAGCACAGTAGACAATTCACAGACTTAACCAACAACACAAGCTTAACTCGCCACAAATAACACACCCACAAATCCCATTCCATTCATTACTCAAATTCTGTTTGTCTAATTAGTTTCTCAAATATGCTCTTCACTCATTTCATATGATCAAACTTTTACAATACCAAAAAAAATTGGATGACAATATTATGAGGAACTTTGCCATTTTTCTTTAAATGGATAATATTAACATGGCAAGCTTTCCAATACCATGCCTGCCCTCTACTTTGGCACCAGACATTAACTCACATCAACAGTCAAATTCATGTTCATTGACACTCCCTCTGTATGTCATCTACACAGACATACTATATGTATTAAAATAAATTTCAGTGCTCCTGTAACAGATGAATCATTGCATGGAATTTCACCATTCTTTGAGCTTTAATTTAAAATCTAGAAGAATAACAATGTGACTTCTTACTTTCTCATCATTTATCTGCTGTGTTATGTGCATGTGGTGAGAGGTTAATATTCATGAATATCTCTGTCACAGCAAAATATTGCCTACATTCCACACTTTAAGTGCTCGTAACATTTTAAAGTCAAAGTATTTTACGATGATTTTTAACAGCAAAGATCATGATCTCACCACTTCCATTGAGGAACACGCTACCATGAGTCAACATTACTTTCCAGCTTTGGTCTCCTGGTTTTTAACAACTGTACAAAATACTTAAATGACTTGACAGTGTAGATGAAGAATTGACATGGGATTAGCTAGAATCTGAGAGCTGAGGGGGAGGAGATCACTAGCTCAAAATCAGGGGTTGGTCAATCAAGATAGGAGGAGCAGATATTTCTTCATTAAGAGAGTAGGAACTCTTTGGAATTCACTACCTAAGAGAAACATGGAGCAGTTGCTGAGTATATTCAAGCCAGAGATTGAAGGGTTTTAAGATGTTAAAATCAAGGACGTAGGGTTAGAACACCACTGAGCAGCAGAGGTGGAAGGCCAGCCACTTTTATATTGAGTAATGGGTCAGGTACGACGAGCCACATGTCCTACTCCTTCTTCCATTTATGTTCTCCCCTTCTGCTTCTGAGAAAGAGCAGAGAAAACAGATAAAAAAATTTACCATAGTGTGGAAAAACCACTGGTCAATAAAAGTGTTAAAATGACATCCACCTCAATTTACCTGTAGCATGCTGTATACATGACCCTTTTATGGGAGGGCAAGAGGACAGAGAATGGACCTCCTGGCTGGCTGGCAAAAAACATGATTGGGGAAGTGAGGAATACTTGGCAGGGCCTATCCCCAATCACTACTGAAAAGTGCAGGTGTGCATGGATGTTAGCTGAGGAGAGGTTCAGATTTGGCTGGGATGCCAGTCACACTCAACACTCTCATAAAACATGGCCACATGGACAAGTTACTGGAATGAAAGAACAAAGAGGAACAAAGACTGTGTGTGCACTTCTGATATATTCTATGCCCCAAGATGCCTAATCACATTACAGCCTGTTCTGCTATAATAATAACTACTGCAGCCTAACAGGACCGAGATCAGTGAGATAAGAGTATATTTATTCTTATCAACCTAATCCTGGCTCAATCTAAGAGACATTCTTCATTTAATAAACTAGTTTCTGCGGCACAACAAGGGCCCTTTGTGATTCTGATATCTATTTCAGACTATAGCAAAAGCAGAAGTGATTCCCATCAGTTTTAATATTGCAGTGCTGTCAGGGCAATTTTGCTGGCAAACCAGAAGTTTTTAAGTACAAACAGGAACCTGTATAAATGAATAAAGCTGCATGAAAATGTGCATCCATGCAAGTTTTTTTTTAAAAACTAAGGTACTTTTAGACAGTTCAAGTGATCTGACGGGATTAGAACGCCATCTGGGACTGGTGTCGGAATGCAAGTGTGGCTAAAATAAATACAAGTCTCGAGTGCAAGTGAAAACGATTTGGAATAGGTTCAACGCAATTCTTATTAATTCATTTCACCACAACTATCAGTTTGACATTCTGATTCAGATCTTCATTGATTCCAAAAGATGTGAGAATGAAAAAAAATCTGAAGGTACTCTTCACTTGAGAGGTTCAAGTCAAAGACTTACCTTCATATCAGCCTGCAGCAGCACTCTGGCCTCATGGGTTCAAGACATTTTAGGCACTGGAGCATAGTGCCCCGCCGAGGTGTTAATTGAAACTCTGCATGCCCACTCAATTTTATAGTTGAAATGCTACTAAAAATACACAGCAGAATTCTGTGGGTATTTTGAGATATTTTATTGTCTTCAAGAAGGCTTCAGAATTAAAAATAGGTCACTCCCTGGAAACACTTAATCTTTCCTGAAATGCTCCACGAAAGTCAGAGTGCTTGATGTTTCTACTGGTTTTCATGATGAAACTCTCTTCTATTTCTAACTTGTGTACCACACTACCATGATCATTAAACTCAACCAGATTGTCCCACACTGTCATCTGTCTACAGCCAAATATTCATCTGACTAATTATGTGAAGGTCAAGAAATAAGATGAGAGATCTATTTGTCTTCTGCGCGCAAAAAGTATGGTTTATCTGTGCACATCCAGTGAAATTAGTCAGTGGGCTGTCATAATAGGTGTAGAGTTCCTGACATCTTGCAAACTTCTGCAATTTATAAACTCATTCAAATGGATACCACAACTGTCAGAACGCACACCTTAGCATTCCATCTCACTAAGTTGGAGTAATATGCCCTCTTTGCTCAAGTCTGTAATAAAACTGAAAGGCTGATCTGCCTGATCCAAATTCATCAAGTTCTACTGATGCCAAACTATTAATTTTTATGTCACATTTGTATTACCAAATTGCCTCAAGCACAGGTAGTGTACTGTAGCTCTGATGCTGTAGATATGCTCTGAAATGGTTCTTTGGTGAAAGCCACCTGGTCACATTCTACCTAGGCAGTGCCTAACCATCAACCAACAACAACTGACTAGTACTAACCTGTGCAATTGTGATGAGTTCTCGGCATTGCAACAACTGACTAGTACTAACCTGTGCAATTGTGATGAGTTCTCGGCATTGCAACAACTGACTAGTACTAACCTGTGCAATTGTGATGAGTTCTCGGCATTGCAACAACTGACTAGTACTAGCCTGTGCAATTGTGATGAGTTCTCGGCATTGCAACAACTGACTAGTACTAACCTGTGCAATTGTGATGAGTTCTCGGCATTGCAACAACTGACTAGTACTAACCTGTGCAATTGTGATGAGTTCTCGGCACTGCAGAACAACAAAACCGTTGCCGGAAACTAAGGTTAGTATCGGGGGCATGGCCAAGCAGAGGATTTGAGCAGACGTGTTTTGAAAGAGCTCTCCATAAAAAATATTAAAAAGAGTTTGAAAACTCAAAAAAAAAATCAGAATTTCATTGTCAAAAATGGATAAAACTAGTATTGAACAACCAAGGCAACCAAAAACAAAAACTGAAGAACCCAACAGCTCCGCCAGGAACATCGAATGAAAACCCAATGAGGAGCAGCACAGGAGGGGCTTTGGGACTGGCTGAACCCATCAAAGCTGGGGGACAGCCCAAGATATAGCCAACATCCTGAATAGGATGGAAACTTTGTGCACTTGTTTTATGAGCATTGAATCAGCGATGAGACAAATCGGAAATTAAAAAAATCATGGAAGATTTAACAGAACGAAAGATGCAAGTGGAGGCTGAGCTGAACAAAACAAAAGACAGGCTAAAGGGACCAGAAGAAACAGCAAAAACATTGAACAGAGACAGAAAAAGAATGAAGGACATGATCAATCATATAGAAAATTTCATCAGACGCAACAATCATTGGACTGAGAGAAGGAATCGAGGTGAGCTTCTTTGAAACATGGATCCCACAAATGCTGGGACAAAACAAGTTAAACACAAAGCTGCAAATTGAAAGGGCTCACTGGACCCTCGGACCCAGAAGAACCGGTGAAGAGTGACCACAACCAGTCCTGGTAAGACAGTTAAGCTACTGGGAGCGGGATGCAATCTTGGAAGAAGTATATGAATATTCAAAAAGTAACAATGGCCCATTAGTGGTGGACAATGTAAAGGTAATGTTTTTCAGGACTTTAGCCCAGCCTTGGTCAAACAATGAAAAGAATTTGATGAAGTAAAGAGACAACTATGATCCAAAAACTTAAAATATTCAATGATTTACCCAGTGACGATGAGGGTTGATGTCCCAGAAGGTAATTGAAGAATTTTCAAAAATAAAGAAAAAGTGGAAGAGTTTTTATGAAAGTTGTGAAGAGATTTGAGCTGCCAGATAAGAAGAATGAAAAGACCATTTTGGAATGGGACTAACTGAAGAACGCATCTTTTTTTCTATTTTGTAGTACTGAGCCGTCTTGTTTTTTTCTGTAGAAAAATCATTGTAATATACATAGAAAGTTCTGGAAAGAAAGGAAGATGGTGAGGAAAGGAACAGGGTGGGAACCCGGATTTAAGGGGGAAAATGATGCCAGGAGAGGAGCGGTTTTTAAAAGATGGTACTAAAGGGAGGTTTATTCTTTGGAAGATTCTGCAGGCTCTTTTCACAGGCTTCCAAGTTCTATTGCTTACGGCACTATCAGAGCTAGGGATATGTGTGTGTTTCGTAAAGGGGAAATGTGTATGTTTCTTAAAATGGAAATGTTTCTTAAAAGGGATTATTTTTAAAAATTGGAAAGACTTTATTGTTATAACATATTTGAAAAATGGTATGAATAAAACACTAAATTTTATTAGTCTTAATATTAATGGGTTAAATGGATCATTGAAGAGAAAAAGGTCTTGGCATACCTAAAGAATTTAAAAGCAAATATAATATTTCTGCAGGAAATGCATCGTACCAAACTAGAACATGATTAATTAAAAAGAGGATGGGTAGGACGATTAAAATCATATTCCGTTGGTTTGAAATCAAGAGGGGTAGCGATTCTAATTTATAAAAATACATGAGTAGTAATAGAAGATACAGCAATTGACCAAGCCAGAAGATATGTAATAGCACATTGTAAAATTTATGGAGAAGTATTGACATTTATTAAAATTTATGCCCCAAATTATGATGATGAAACCTTAATGAAAACAGCAGAGGGAAATCAAAATATACTGGTCAAAGGAAATTTTAATTTTTGCTTTGGCCTAATACTAGAGAAATCTGAAAGAAAAGAAATGAGGGCTAAAGTGACAAAAACCTCAATTTTGAATATGAAGCATCTAAATCTTATTGATATATGGAGGCAATTAAATCTGAGAGAGAGAGACTACTCCTTTCACTAAAGAGTGCACGATTCACATATAAGGATTCATTTATTTTTAATACCTGCTCAGTTAAAAAGTAGAGTGATAAAAAAATACCTAGCAAGGCTTCTATCAGATCACTCACTACTAACATTAACTATTGCAATAATGAAAAAGCAAGAAAATGTGGCATCTCAATACCAAGCTACTTAAAAGAACAGACTTCTGTGAGTTTATAGAACTATTTTGCAAACAAATCAGCTGTCTACTAATAATAGCGTTTTTATATATGTGACATGCTGAAAGCATATTCGAGGGGAGAATATATGGCAGAAGTAAACAGTTTGGAGAACAATATTGTAGAATTAGAAAAAAAAAATCAAAGAACAGGGCTACAAGAAGAATATAGACTACTGGAGAATAAAAAAGCTAAGATATAACACAGAAAAAGCAATATTAAAAACTATACAACAATATTATGAGTTGGGTGAACAGGCACATTTAAGTCTTATCTTGGCAAATTAAAGTAGAGGAGTCATCAAGAATAATAAATGCTATAAAAACAGAGAGAGATACCCTAGGACATACACAAAAGGAAATTAATGGCATCTTCAGACAATATTACACAAAATTATAGAAATCACAATTGCAAGGAGATGAGAATAAAATGGAAGAATTTCTGTCAAATGTTGAACTTCCAAAACTCGAAGAAAGAGAAAAGATAGAACTAGACACCCCCTTTACAAGAGAATAAATTGAATAAGCCATGGGTACACTACAGGCTAATAAATCACCAGGGGAGGATGTATTCCCACATGAACTTTACAGACAATTCAAATAATTATTAATTCCCCTGTTAATAGATATATTCTGGACCAAGCAGTAGGAACACAGACCCTCCCGGAATGATTCCCAACTGCGATTATTACAGTGTTACCAAAAAATAAGGACCTATTAAAAACTTTGTCATATACACCAATCTCTTTGTTAAATGCTGATTATAAGATACTAGCAAAAGTGTTGGCTAACAGATTAGGACAAAATCTACTAAAATTGATACATACAGACCAGATAGGATTTGTTACAGGAAGACATTCCTCAAATGGTCTAGGAAGATTATTTAATATAATACACGTGGCAAAATTCAAATGGAATCCAAGTATTGCAGTCTTCCTTGACAGAGAAAAAGCATTTGTCCTTTCTATTTAAAACATTGGAAATATTTGACATAGGCTGAACATTTATAAACTGGATAAAAACTTTATATCTATAGTAATGACTGTTTGCTATTGGCTTTGTCTGTAGAGATACTCCACCCTCCTGGTATAACAGATGGATATGCTTTTCCCACTGGCCAGTTAGAGGTCATTTTAGTCTTAATAAAAGCCTTGTATTGGTATAATACTTGGCTGGTCCACGTCCATGGCATATCAATATCATAAACTACAAGCTAAAGTTATAACCAATAATCAGATGTCAGCGGTGTTCCCCTTGAGTAGATTTAGTAGACAGGGATGCCCCCTGTCCCCAGCACTTTTTATGTTAGTGGTTGAACTGCTAGTAGTAATAATAAGAAGGGCTTCAGAGTTGTACAAGAAGAACACAAAATTAGTCTATTTTCCAATGATGTGCTACTATACCTATCAGACCCGGCTAAGTCTTTGGAAAAATTACAAGGAACACTAAAAAAATAAGGAAGAGTATCTGTTTATACACTAAAAATGGACAAAAGCGAGGTAATGGTATTGATACATTTTGAATGTGAAAGATACAAAAAAGGAAGTAAATTTAAATGGAAGACAGACGGAATAAAATATCTTGGAATAGCAACTGGCAACAATTCACAAAATCTGTTCAAACTAAATTATGCTCTTCTTTTGGAGAAGATAGAAAAAGACCTGCAGAAATGGAGAGACTTACCGATTACTCTAGTGGGAACAATTAATTGTGTCAAAATGAAAGTAATGCCAAGACTACAGTATCTTTTTCAATTGCTGTCTATTCCTTTACCTAAAAATTTATTCAAATTATTAAGCAATCATATTAGACATTTCCTATGGAATAATAAGGTAACAAGAATCGTAGACTGATACATATGATCAGAACATGGCAAGTAATTCATGAATGTATAGGAAAAAAAAGTAGGGATATAAAAGCACCATTGTGTAAAAATATGTTATTGCCTATGAACATAGGCAATAAAATATTAAACTTGTGGTATGACAAAGGTATAAGATATATAAAAGACTGCTATACGGAAGGGACTCTTATGTCCATCAAACAACTAAAACACAAATACAGAGTAGTCAATGGGACCTTTATCTATTTCTCCAGCTTAAACCATTCTTAAGAGAAAGATAGGAATCAATGTTGACCCACCTGAAATTAGTGAAATGGAATGAATGGACTGGATGGGGAATACACCCAAATTTATAACAAAAATATACCATGCTCTCCAGAGCAAAAGTGCAAAACCAGGGTTACAGTGGTCAGGGGAAAGATGGGAGTCAGACCTTGGGAGTGGTGATTTCAAAAAGAAGCAGGTCAGATTGATTTAATGACAGCATGAAGTTAATTATAAATGCAAGATAGGGATTGGTTCAGTATAACTTTTTACGTCAATTATATCTTACTCCACACAAATTATATCGATCAAAACTAGAAATATCAGAGATGTGTTTCAGATGTGGGAGTGAGACAGGAACTTTTCTACATGCCAAGTGGTCGTGGGTGAAGGTGAGGCCATTTTAGCAAGAAATCGCAGAAAAATTAACCAGAATAACAGGAGTGGTCTTTACAGGTGACCTAGAGCTGTACCGATTAGGTAATTTTATGGAAATAAGCAACAAATTGAATAAATGTCAAATATCATTTATAAAAATAGCACTGGTGGTAGCAAAAAAAATGCATTGCAATCACTTGGAAGTCCGACTCCCTTCTACTTGTAGCCTGGTGGACTGTGGAAATGAACAGGGGAAAGAAAAATCACATATAATTTAAAGAATAAATACAATACTTTACTAAAGATCTGGCAACCATACCTTGACCACATCGGGGCCCAAATACAGTAATAAAAAAGGACTATAAATGTTATTTTTGTACATATCCATAAGTGATTTCCCCAATTGTATTCTATATATTTAAAAGATGTGTTAGCTCTAACGATGTGCGGATCTATGTGTATGGAAAGGGGGAGAGAGGGAGGGACCGTTTTGTATGTTGAAAAAAAAATCAAGAATAAAATATTTTTTAAAAAACTAAGGTTAATATCACCAAAGGTCATTGACTCAAAAATACAGATCTACTTTTTTCTCCAGAGATGTTGCCCAATCTACTGCATATTTCCAGCATCCTTTATGTTTTACATCCCAAGAGGTGTTAATCGCGGGAAAACTCCATCATCACATGACGAGAGGCTGCAGCTGAGAGGTTTCCTACTTCCCCTATCCCACCCACAAGTAAACATACTAAATGCCAACCTCCTGGACCATTCCATTCTGTTATTCAGACCCTGCCCTCACTACCTCCTCTAGTCCACACAAAACCAGCAATTCTTTTTGGATATATACATTGTTGGTTATAGACCGCATTTCCAGCAATGAATGATGCAATTTTGGCCCTTTGAGCTTCTGCTGGCTTACAGAACAATCCCTACTGTCCACGAGCTTCTCCAGTAATACATTCTCCCTGCATTTTCTCAACTTCCCCCAGATTCTTCACCCACACAGTGGAGTCAATTTACAGTGGCCACTAAATGGACTGAAACAAACATATTTGGGAAGTATGAGGAAACCAGAGCACCCTGAGGAAACTCCTGCAGTCACAGGAAGAACATGAAAACTACACGCAGGCAGGTCAGGACTATGGGTTTTTAATGCACAAGGCAGGGGCAGAGGTTTGGCATTTCTGCCTGTACTTGTGTGCACTTTAAACCACTTTTGTTCAATCCTATTAATCCTACACAGTCTAAAACAGGCCAGCCTTGGCCTTTATTTATCTTTGCCACAAGCCTCTTCCTAGACTCATCACCTCTCCTAATCTTTCTTTCTGTCCCTCCAATCACCTTTGCCTCCTTCCACCATCAGAGAGGGGAATCGTTATTAGCTCATATTAATGAGCACTGGAAGATGCCATGTGGGCAAGTTATTTTTTCCTTTGACTAAACTTAAGGGGAAGGCTGCCACAAACACCTAGCCCTCAGCTAGTTGGAGTCAGTGGTGCAGTGCTGGGGAGACGGATGGGAATGAGACGTGGAGTTGCTATGCTTGACCAAGGCTGGTGAATAATTGTACGATTAAGGCAGGCCTTGGATCCAGCATAGTTTCCTATCCAGATTGGCGAGCGTGGGTGTTGACAGGACAGGTCTCAGCAGCAATACACAGAAATGAGCATGGGGAGGATGAAGAAGTACAACCAATAGCTCAGGAAGTTTCTGGGTATGGAAAAAAAATGTAAAATTCCTGGAAAATTGAATTAAAAGAAAAATAACCAAAAAAAGCTTTATTTTTCAGGAGGTGACTTTGTTCCTGAGCCTTCTCAGTCAGCTCAGCAGGAAGCTGTGGCGGAAACCAGTCTTTCTTCAATCAACCTTTTTGTTCTGCATTAAAATGGCTTCCAGCATTTGTCTTGACCCCCAAGAAATGTTTCAGACCTGGTTAGACACAAAGCAGACACGCAGAGTCCTCTGTCAGCTTCAATTGAAGTTTGCTTGCTTAGTATTTCTCTCCTGACAGAGAACAATTTTTGCGGGAGGGGGCAGGGAGAGCCCAACCCCCAACCCCCACCTCATCCAGCCAGCTTTCCCATCGTGGAGTGACACATGGATTTCAACTTAATGAACAGAACTGCTAACCTTTGTGACCCAAAACCCTCCCCCATTCCAAAAGAAAAACAAATTCCCTCGGACCCTTGTGATTTGCAGCTCGCACTCTGGTTTGAGAATCTTAGTATTAGTTTGCAAGGTGAAAAGCTATGATTTTACTTTCAGGCTTGCTACAAAATAATACCTGGTGATCTAATCTAGCAAAGGAGGAGCTCACAGACTTCCAAAACCCACAAGGAGCAGAAAGAGGCTATTCAGCCCATCGAGTCTGCACTGCCATTTAACCATGTGCTGATCCATTTTCCCACTCATTCCCATTGCCTGGCCTTCTCCCCATAACCTTTGATGCCCTGCCTAATCAAGAACCTATCAATCTTGGTCTTATATACATCTAATGACCGGGCCTCCACAACAGCCTGTGGCAACAAATTCCACAGATTTACCACCTTCTGGCTGGAAAAAATTACTCTGCATTTATGTTCTAAATGGATGCCCTTTAATCCTGAAATTGTGCCCTCTTGTTCTAGACTCTCTCATCATGGGAAACGGCCTTTCTACCCCTCACAAAAAAATATATATTTTGCTTTCTCGGGTGCCTCGCTTCAAACAGTGGGTCTGCGCTGCAGCCTTGCTGATCTCACCACCTGTCATGAGGAGACTTGTGCTTGGATGCCATTCCACAATGCAGCTCTCTGCACAACTTATTCCTTAACCACTTGGAAGGTGATTGTTGTGGAGCATCACAGGGTACCCAACATCCAGAAATATGTATTTTCTGTTAGGAACCACTGGTTCCAGTTAAGATCTCTGAAGACTCGTTTCCTTGGAGACCACTCACTGGGCCCTTATTGTCTTCATGGTGGTGGTGGTGGTAATGCTGAGGAAGAGATGAAGCAAGTTCTTCACTAAAACATTGCCAGTTACTTCTGCATTTCTACCAAAGCTGCCAGATTCGTTGCTGTGGGACCATCTGCCTGGTCACAGGACCTGTTAAAACCGGCATTGATTCTTTAGCCTTCAGACAAATAAACTAATGACAAACATGTCATATCCCTGTCAAGGGCAAAGGCATCAAACTGCCAATGGAGAACAAATGGTGCACCTAATAATTAATGTTGGCCAGTTCTGAAAACACAATTGTCCTTTAGTTTAAACTAGTGGTTTTCAAACTTTTTCTTTCCACTTACATTCCACTTTAAGTATTCCCTATGCCATAGGTGCTCTGTGATTAGTAAGGGATTACTTAAAGTGGTAAATCTTCGTCCGCGAAGCCAAGCCAAAGATGTGAGTGGAAAGAAAAAGTTTGAAAACCACTGTTTTAATCGTACCTAAATGACTCATTAAGTGCACAGTTCCATAACTCCAAAGGAAATGGGCCAATGACAATTTTTCCCAAGCAAAATATTTCAGTAACAATTGGGTTTAGAGAAGTGGTTCTCAGCTTTTTTCCTGACTCACATACCACCTTAAGCACCTATAGCATAGGGATTATTTAAGACAGTATGTGAGTGGAAAGAAAAAGTTTGAAAACCATTGGTTTAAACCAACAACTTGAACAAATTGTTAAGCAAAATTCATCAGCTGTATATCTGGAGTCAGCAGTCATTCAGACAAATCAAAACAACTCTCCCTTTGATCAATAAAGCTGAGCAGAGCGAATTCTGCCCTCAAATCAGGCAACAGTGTTCGCTCATTTGTGTAGGTAAATAGAGCCACAGCAGGCATCACTGCTGTTAGGTGGTCAATTACTCTAAGTGATGCCCCTCCTTCAGTTACGAAATTTGCAGAAGTCATGGCAGTGAAGCTGGGTCCCTCTCCCACGCCTCATTTCCTCTGTACAGAACCAATTCACTTGAATAAACACTGCCCTGCCCCAGCCATACTGCTCCCCAATCGCTGATTAAATGATTCATGAAACCATTAACTAAGAGCCACAAATTAAATTTTTTTTTAATGCGCTGACTACGTATCTTCCACCTTGTTTGTGGGGACAGTTTGCATGAAGTGGTGTGGTGAAAAGCCCATCGCTGGCCTCCGAGCAGCCTGAGTGCCCGAGGCGTCAGCAGCGTTGCAGCTTTGGTGCCAAGGGAAGTCTGAGAGGTGCACAGGTCACTTAATACACGTCCCAGCACCACTGCCAAATCTGCTGGTGATTGAACCATAAAGCAAATGCTGCATCAGAATACTTCTCTGTTCAATAATTTAAAACAACTGAACATCCTTAGTAAATGGGGCCTACTCCATAAACAGCCACTTGCAATTAGGCTCACCAGGAGCCTTACAAGCATTTATGGAAGGTATATTTCATATGCAGGAGCCTGCCATGCCCAGTCTTTACAGCAGGCTGAAATGTTATAATTGATTTTAATCCACTCTACGTTACCTACAATTCAACTGCAAGAGCCTTGTGCAATTACCGCCTTCTGGCCGTGCTCTCAGCATGGGCACTGTGGAAAACTGAAATAATGTGGAACTTAAAATAGGAACAAAGTTGAGCCTGATTCTGCCACATCCAATAGTCACGGAGGACATAACAATTAAGAATTTTTTCCTCCCTAACCCTTGAAAAACCCCCGTATTCACCCTGGTCAACCCATCCAAGCACCACCAGGTCAGATGAGGTGAGATGGGACAGAAACCTCAGAGCTCACTCTTTAAGGCCTGCCACTTTATAGCTTGAGAATGGACTTTTTGGCACTCTGACTTTTCAGTTCAAGAAGTTTAAGGGGCATTTAATCTGGCCCATGAGCAGACAGGTATAGACAATGTGTAGACAGATAGGATTAGTTAAAATTGGCATTGTGGTCAGCACAGATTGTGGGCTGAAGGGCCTGACCTGTGATGTATACCATGCAAACCAAGCCTGTACTAATCCCAGATATTCTTTTCACATTCCTGTAAACTCAACCCAGATTCTGCTGTCATTTCTAAACTAGGGCAACTTACAACAGACAATTAACCTACAGCCCCATATCTTTTGGATAAGTGAGAAAACAAAAGCACACCAAGGACCACTGTGTGGTTACAGGTACAACTTGCAAACTCCACATCGAGAGCATCATGGGTCAAGTCTGAACCTGGGTCAGTGGAGCTGTGAGGCAACAGTTCTTCTTGACGTGCAAATTTAATGGCCCATGTTCTTCCATAATTACCTCATCAAAAAAGATAGAAATTCCTTGTAAATTGGGATTTCTCTGGGCTCTAGTCACCTGCATTCCAATCAGCCACAGAGCTTGGGTATTAGAACTATAGAGCCAAGTCAAACCCTATTCTTGCCTGGTATCTACACTCACACTTACAGCAGAGTTCAATGGAGAAGAAATAGGACTAAGAACTTTACTTCCCATCTCAGGAGATCAATTAGCTGGGTAATTACAAAATTTCTTTGGCCTGAAGCTTAAATGCTGTTGCTCTTTCCACAGGCACTGCCCAACCATCTGACTATTTTCAGCATTGCTGTTTTTATAACCGGACCAAGGATTCTACTTGATGAACTTGGCATTCATAGCTCAGCTACTCCCTCACACACAAAAAAACGGTAGCTAAAGATCAGCATTGGTTTGGAATGATTTGCAACTCTTTCTCAATTCATCAAGAAGTGGCATTGTGAGTCACAGCTGAGAACCAAGGAGATCCTTCATTCATTGTTCTCAAAGCCCAACAAGGTCCTGAGCAACAGGGACATGCCATTGTCTTATTGCCAATTTCTAATTGCCTCCAAAATGGTAGTTGTTCTTTCACTTACTGATTCAGTTTTTAAGAAAAGGGATTTCTGGATCTTGAGACGATCATGATGAAAGAATTCCATTCTTTGCCAAGTGCAGCAAATCACAAAAAAAATTGGAAAAAAGGATTTGAGGTAATGACATTCATGACACTGGAGGTCATTCGGCTAAGAAAAGAGTCCAATTTGAGATATTAAATTCAGATACAGGCCGATGAAAAAATGTGTTGCAAATTCAATGGCCAATTAATCTACCACCCTACACATCTCTTGGATGTGGGAGAAAACCCACGAGGTTACAAGGAGAACATGTAAATTCCACATAGATAGTACCAGAGGTCAGGTCTGCAACTGGGTTACCAATCACATCCCTTTCTACTCATTGAAATGCTTTTTAATTATCTGCACTGCTGTAACGTCAGAACAGATTGCAGAATTAAAAAGAATTGGGTATTACAAATTTTTTTACATTTCACGATGGTTAGGTTCAATCATTTTCCTTTTTTCCCTGTGATTCAAGCTACACTAATCACAACAGCAAGGGCTCCAAGACATCTGCAGATATACCAACACTTGTTTTTCTTAAAGGAACGTTGTTACCTCTGAAAGTAGTTAGGCAAACTTTTCCAATATATTCACAAGCATCCAATTTAATCAAGCTGAAATCCCCACCGTGTCATAAAAATGTTTTCTTGAAGAAAATGAGATGGACACATTCTCTTGCAAGAGCACCTTATAAATCAACAAGTTCAAATGCCAGCAAGGTATTCTGACCAACCAATGGAACAAAAATATGCTCCATATTGTGCAAAATGAAAACCAAATCAGAACAAATTATTACCCACTGCCACCTCCCAGGTCCTCACTGCTCCCTTGCCAGCTTATGCTGGGCACCACTATTAGCCCTTCAGAAGAAAAGTCCAAGCCAAGCATGTTGGCAAAGATCAACAATGTAAACTGACAAAAGGAAGATGTTGGGGAGAGGAATAAAAAGAACAAAGAGGAATGAAGAAACAAGGGCAACATGAAACTTTTGATAGAAAATTAGTGAACAATCCTGGTACTAATTCATTCACCCATTACAGTTTATTTCACCACATAATTTCGCAAGAGAAAAACCATTCCTTGCGTGGAGCCTAATGTGATGCATGTTCCAAAGTCAATTCATTCTATGTCAAAAGGCAGTAAGGGCAGGGTTAATGATAAGCACACACGCTGCTTGTTCCGTGAGCTGTGGGAGGTGCGGCATGAGCTTAGTTGGAACAGCGGGAACCCTGATGGAACTTCATATGCTGTCTAGTTGGGCATCTTAACTTCCCACCGTGACTGAGTCTCTGTTTGTTTTCTTTTATGCCACCTATCCCCAGAATTCAGTCACAGGCAAATCATACTTACAGCAGGGAGAGGGAATGGAAACCTTACCCAAGTTTATTGGCTGAACAAACTTGATCATTTTCCACAATGTAACTCTATTTATCCAACAGGGAGTTAAATAAAATATAAGGAACACCAGAATGAAAGAAAGATGCATACAAAGCATCTTGTATGATTTTGTAAAGCTGTTTATAGGACCCAATGGAGTACATTTGGAGCAAAGTCAGTGTCTAATAGAGGAGAGATAGGAACTGATAATAGCCAAATGATTTTTTAAAGTTACCTGTGGGATACATATTGTTCACATTATCAGGGACCACTCCTCTACTCATATCAAAGTACTGTTCTGAGTCTTTTATCTTCACTTTTAGCAGCAGATTATGTGCAGTGTTTACTCAATGCTGCAATGAAATGTCAAATCAGATTCTGTGCCACTGATGCAATGTCTAAACCTGACACATCAACTATCTCTTTGTCCCCACAGACACTGCTTCATCTGCAGAGTTATTCCAGTAGTTTATTTATTGCTCTACATTCTGTGCTCCATCTCTGGACTAAGAGTTAAACCCCTAACCTTCTAACTCAAGGCAAATCAAAGATGAATGTATATTTAGTTTAAGCAAGTTTATGTTGAATAAACTAAGAACTAGAACACCTCAAGCTTTCTTTTGAAATTTGAGGGGGGGTGGTGGAGAGGGGTAGACATTTTTTCCACTTTCCACTCTTTTCCTCCTTGCCTGCATAACATTTTCAATGTGCATTTTCTGCCAGGCGTGCATTTGGGCAGTCTGATTCCCAAATCGGCACCATGCTGGAGGGAAGTCCAACACCTTCTGATGTTTCTCAAACCCCCACAGCTCCCTGTCCAAGGTAGTTTTTGAGGAGGTAAAAATCTCATTGCTGGATTATTCAAGCATTTGAACTGGGTCATAGCATAATTCATACGGGATACGAAAGATCCCTTGGTATTACTTTGAAGAAGAGGAGGGATCTCCTCTCTGGTGTGCTGGCTATTATTCAACCTTCATCAACATCATCGAAGCAAATTCTGGACATCATCATACTACTGTTTATAGGTACCTGTCTTGTGCAAAATTGGCTGCTGTGTTTCCTGCATTACAAAAGTGACTACAATGGTAAAAGCGCTTCGTTCGCTTGGACGTGCCAGGGTGGTAAAAGGCACTAAAAATGCACCTGCTTTTTATCCTCCATTCCTTATTTTGACAGTCTGGCATCCCACAAATCAATATTAAAAGCACATTTTCAACTATTCAACTGTTAAGAGTTTAATCTTTTACAAACCATTCAGATGAGAAGGGAAATAATTGATGAGATAGTCAAATCATAAAGTAGATAAATTGAGGCCAAAGCTCCCCTTAGGTTTCTGCTACAACCAAAACCTAGCCACCACAGGTCTATCTCCATTCAGAGTAGACACTGTCCACTTGGACATAACCACCCTGATGTTTCTGATCATTGACTCTCAGGCAAAGTGGTACTGACTGGTAGAACTCATTGCTATAGGGCTGAGCTCAGAAAGATTTCCACAAATCTACAGAAATTTGGTTGCCTGCTTTTTAATTTGAGAAATAAAATGAGGCCGAAAAACCATACCCCTACAGACTGAAGGATAAGAAAGAGGAAAACAGTTGATGCCTCAGAAATACCTGATTTTCTGACTCGAGGGGAAAGACTAACTGAAGCAAAAAGCTCCAAAAGGAATAAGTGGACGCAGGTGTTCAAAGGACATCATTAATTATCTTTTAGGACCACAAATTTCCAGGGTTTTTTTCTGAAAAAAAACAACAAAAGAAACCACCGGTCTCTGCAATTTACAATAAATAATATACTTTGGTTTATGGAGAGAAGATGCATCACTAGAACTAACGATTCCTAATCACAAATTGTACCAAAGATGCAATTCCACAACACTCTTACAGAGAAATGATCCAAAGATTGCCTTCCATGTTTGCTTTTGTGTGGAATTTCCTTCTGTTCGCATCATGGTGAGGGATGTTACCATTGGGAAGGCCATTTGCTTTTGTGTGGAATTTCCTTCTGTTCCCATCATGGTGAGGGATGTTACCATTGGGAAGGCCATTTACTTTTGTGGGTGACCATTATTTCAAGATCAGTTGGATATATACATGCAAAGCAAAGAGTAATAACACATTTGTTCTGCCCAAAAATGATTTTCTAAATCAACCATGCTTTTGGTTTAAAATGGTTATTTTTTAAAATTATTTTTTGTTTAATTGAGAGTTGCAGCACAGTAACAGGTCTTTCCTCCCCATGAACCTCAGCCGCCCAAACATACCAATTAACCTGAAAACCCCATACATTTTTGGAGGTTGGGAGAAAACCGAAGCACCCAGAGGAAACCCACGGAGGTAACGGCGAGAACACACAAACTCTTTACAGACTGCGCCGGATTCAAAACCTGGTCTCTAGTGCTGCAATAGTGTTGTGCTAACCGGTATGCTAACCACGTCGCCCTCGTTGGCAATAATGTAAAAATGGGCATGATATCAAATTGAAAACAACACAGAATTACTGAAGATAAACAGCTTAGACAATGAAATGAAATAAATTCAATATTTTTTTTTAATTTTAATCTTGCAAATGAGTAAGAAAGCCACTTCTTGCAAAGAAGGGAATGAAAGAGGGCAGACACCAAGAACTCAGGAATCAATAAATGTAGCAAAGTAGATTACTGGGGATATCAAGAATACAGAGTGTGGAACTTGATTTCTGGAGATGAAAAAGAAAAAAAAGAGGGAGTTAACATTGTTCCGATAAAACCTTAATTAGACCACAATTAGTCTGAATGGTAACAATTCCAAATAAAGGAACATTGGAGAAAGTGTAGAAATAATTTAAGTTCCCCACCCCACAGAATGTGGGCACTGTGGAATCATAGCCATGTGTAGAGATTAAAGCAGAGAGCAGTCCCATTTAAGGAGAAACAATGCATTGATTAAAGAGAAAAATAAGGAGAAGGTGACAGGTGAGATGGGGTTATTAGAGACTTGCATGGGGTATAATCACTGGCAGAAATCCATTGGGAATGATGTTTAATTTCCGTCCTTTTGATTCCATGCAGCTTATGAATGGAACAGTCAGTACTCAATTTGCAAATAATTAGTTTAATATATCATGTGAAAGGTAGGACCCCTGAACATTTAGCATTTCCTTGGCACTAGACAAGTTCCAATATAGATCTTGGAGCCTGCAATCCAACTTTTGAATGAAGAGGCATAATTCAGAAATGAGCATTTGTTACAAGCCAAATGGGTGATGGTGTAGAACTGTGCTATACAAACCAAACAGGTCCAAATTACAAAATCTTAGATTCTGATCTTAACCATAGCAACAAGGTGGAGTCTTCCAACCATTTCTGTATCTTCTGTATCCTTGTACAGTACGTTTCTAATTAGCTGAAAACCAATCAACCAAAATTCCAAAATCCTCAAGTTTTTTTTTCAGGTGAGACATGACATCACAACTTGAAAAAAAGTTGAAAAAAATTTACCCACCGTGCTCAAGTGGGGCTACAGGGAATCAGTTTTACCAAGGAGACATTTGTCCACAGGTGACACATTGAAGAAGGATAGCACTGATTAATTATTTATTTATTGTCATTTTTTTTTGCATGAGTTACTGCAATTTTGATAAATTACATTGTGGCATTCTCAGAATTTGAACTGAATACCACGCTCTCTCCCCGCTCGCCCACCTGAACTGCTTCCTCTGTCAAATATCCTTTCAGTGTGGGGTCACTGAAATTCTGCTGGAGGACAATCCCTGTGCAATCTCCTACCACTTACAGGTGAGGTGAGTGAGGTATCACCTTGGGGCAAGAGCAAGGGACCTGGCGCTCCTGGGCAGGATTGGCGACAGCGGTGGGAGGCATTGGGGATCGGGGACTGCGTGGGGAGGTGTCGGGGATTGGGGACAGCTGATACAAATATTCTCCTGATGCTACTGGGCCGCTTTAGATAAAATTGCTGAATAACGATAAAATCTGCTAAACCGAGATAGGTCCAGTCCAAAGCATTTTGGATAATTGGAACATGCTGTACCTGGAAAGAGTTCTCCCTCCTATTAGAAACCAGAAAAGCAACACAACTTATACATCTATGTCAATGCACTGGCAACCCAGGTTCCACCTAGACCTTAGCTCTGTCTGATTTTGTACATTCTCCATGAAACCGCAGGTTTCCACTGAGTGGTCTGGTTTCCTCCCACATTTCCACGGCGGTGGATTTGTTGGTTTTATTCCCGACTGTAAATTGCTGCTACTATATCTGGGTGGAGTTGTTGAGAATAAATTGCAGGGAAAATTAGTAGGGGATGTCAAATTACACCCAATTGACCTACAACCCCCGTACGTTTTGAAGGGTAGGAGTGAACCAGAGCTCCTGGAGGAAACTCGCGCAGAAGAGGGAGAAAGTACAAACTCCTTATAGACAGTGCTGGATTCAAACCTGTGTCACTGGCGCTGTAACAGCATATCACTAACTGCTGTGCTAACTGTACCAATATCTATCAAAATATAGATAATCCAGTGACTTCTGCTGAAAAATGATTGATTTGTACATGCAGCTCGCTAGGATACATGATTGTGAAGCAAAAATACTTCATGAAAAGAACTTCAATAACTCTTCAAATTAGCCACCACATGTTGATTTGCCATATCAGGGTGGAAGTAGGAGAAGGAAAAACATTCCACCCCACTATCTGCTGACACTATTCAAAAATATACAGTATGTGTTGACAACAGGACAGGACAATAGGCATGGCTGACACATCACAGAAAAAATATTTGTCCCTCTCAGGATCAAAATGAAGATTGGCTATTGGCCTGACCTGTCATATGACAAGTGTCTCTGGAGTTCAGCATGTTAAGGGTTTAATGAGAGTTAACCAAAGTGAAAATGAGGATTTTTAAATTAGTTTTAATGCAAAGTTGTGTCTTGCCCTTCTTTTCACCATTCACCACTTCTTCAGCATAAAGTAGGTTTTACAAAAGGCAAAGGAGGAAAAACCCAACACCCAACCCCAACCAACCAATTTTCCCTTGCAACCGCTGCAACCGTGTCTGCCTGTCCCGCATCGGACTTGTCAGCCACAAACGAGCCTGCAGCTGACGTGGACTTTTTACCCCCTCCATAAATCTTCGTCCGCGAAGCCAAGCCAAAGAAGAAGATTGAGGACTATCCTCTTAATTGAGCCTGATGAGCTCTAGGAGCTCCACAGGATCTTGTTGGAAAGAATGTGACAATGCATCACAATGGAATCTTTCCTTTGTTTTCTTCAGTAAGAGTTATTGCTGAAAAAAAATGACAAGAATGTTTTTTGCAGATGAATGCTCCTGCTAATGGGATTTGCATAACTTGTGAAGAACAAAGGGCATCTCAATCCCATACTCTGAGACCTGGCGTACTGATTAAAACACAAGCCCTCGGGCTTAGAGGGTGATGATGAGGGATGGATGATTAGAAACGACAGTCATAATGATAAGGGCGAACACATAAACAGCCCAAAGGGAGCAAAGGAGGGGAGGCCCCGGAACAGAAGGAGATTCACACGTGCTACTTCAAAGTGGACTACTGTCCCCAAGGACAAACTAAAAACAGCAGTCAGTGTGTTTAGAGGATAGGCAGAGGGAAACACGATAAGAGATGGGAATGCAGGCTTTAAGGAGCAAAAAAGAGCTTTAGTGGTAGAACGTGATGAAAGAATGGATCTGTAGTGGCCTCGTCGAAAGCTTTCACTTTTTAGTGGACCTTGGATCCCTCTTTAGGCTTCATCCTTCTCTGTAATTGGATTATTCAAACATAGTCAACAGCTCCATCTGATTAGAAATATTGTCAGGCTGGTTTGGTCTGCTGTTTGGTCTCCAATTGTTACTCTTCTCCAGTAGCATACAATGGACCAGTGAGAAAATACCCGACTTTTAAACAGTGCCCCTCATGTCCCCTGGCAATTCTAAACTATTTTAATCACCGAATAATCATTGTTAAAATCCACACAGTGTACTACAGAAAATTAGCAACCAAATCCCATCCAGTTAAGCCCCACAATCAGCAGTGATTTGACACTGATGGTGGAGGGATTGATTTCCCCTTTGATGTTGGCCGCACACTCCTGTTTTTATTCAAGCACCATGGGGGGATCTTATTGCTCTGCTGGAAGGCTCAACTTAAAGGACAATTGGAATCTTGGTTCAAACTCTCCTCTGGCAGTGCAGTAGTCCCTCACTTCTCCATTGATAAACATCTGTGAAGAACGTAATAAAGTTACAGCTGAGAGCGCTAAATCTGCTGCCAGTAAAACAAATATTTAACTCAAAAGCTGAACTACACTCAAAGCCTACATCGCCACATCCATTCAATTCTCAATAAAGAGTATTTGGATAAAGCCTATGTTAAAGTTGCGGGAAATAATGATGCACAAGTCAACAGAACCTCAAGGTAGAGAATGAGTTACATTATTGAACTCTCCAGAATGGGATACACCCTTTTATTGAGACAGCTTGTTCTATCATCCCAAATACAGTAGATGCACAATTTACAAAGGAAATTCTTCATGCATCTGCACTTCCCCTATCAATCAACCTGAATTGAATGAATTCTCCATTCATGGCACCACCTTCAGATACTATGACTCTAGTCTCTTTAATTCCTCCCCTAAACATTTCTGCTCATTCTAGGTCACTCAAGAAACATTTACCACTTTGGCTAAATTTTTCCACCTGTCCCAATTTCTCCTCACAAAGCTCATTGAAGCTGTTTGGATTATTTTGGTGCAATCGATGCTGTCTCCTTGGAGAAGAAAAGAGAGGGATTTTTCAAATACAGGTCTCTCCTTATCCACAGGGGAAATGTTCCAAAACCCCAGGTGGACATCTGAAACCATGGGTAGTACTGAACCTTAAAAAGGGTTACTTGAACACAAGCACTGCAATATCGTGACAGTCGATCTGATATCCAAGACAGTTACTAAGTGACTCAACAGTCAGGTAGCATATACAGACAGCATGGATACACTAGACAAAGAAATTATTCATGTCCCAGGCAAGACGGCGCGAGATTTAAAGCTTATGAATTGTTTACTTCTGGAATTCTCCATTTAATATATTCAAACACGGGTAACAGAAAGTGAAACATGGGTGGGCGGGTGGGGGGGGGGTGCCACTGTATTTGTATCTCAGCAAATGCTGGAAGTGAAAAGTTGGTTATCACTTGCAATTTGTGTTATCTTGTGAAGCAGAAACTAGTTGCCAGTTTCCTTCACTACAATAATAACATTTTAAAGAGATTTCACCAACTATGAAGAACTTTGGAGCATTCCTTTCTTTCTTTACAGTTGCTCCAGAAATGCGCAGAGCTGTGGAATACGTCGTAGTGGAGAGACACCTATTAGAAATACCATTGTTGATGACCCACTTTTTCTAACATATTAGGGGCATAGTAATTACCTAACAAAATGGAAGCCACAAAGATATGTTGTATAGAAATGATGGTTTTCACTTCCCTTTCAGGACACCCAAGATTGACAGTGAGTATCATCATCTACCTGGAACACTGAAGGCAGTGAATTAATAGCACCTTTCTCATCGCCAATTACATCTGAGTTAACCCGCCAATATCTTGGGTCAAATTGTACAAATCATGCGGTGTGAAATGACAGTCAGGCAGGGCAAGTAGATTTCAACCGGACAAGTATCACCCCGGCTGAGTTAACTCACCAATCGTCTTCTGGCAGTGTGAAACAACAACCAGTCCAACTAGGTATGATGAGTGACTTCAGCATCTGTGTGTGGGCATCACAGTGGTGGGAAATCTGTCAGTGTCGTGCACTTCCATATTGGCATTGTAAGGTAAAAACATCATGAGATGGGACCGGAGAAGGAGTCACCCAGTACTAAGGAGTAACAGAATGCAGATGTGACCTTGTACACTCAAGATAAGCTTTGCACTAACAAGAATGATGTGCAGCAGACTAACAGAGAAGGGTAGCAACAGTTTATTCATTGGACAATGTCATGGTATGATAATTTACTAAGTACGTATCCTAAGGTATAAAAAAAAACACCACTTGCTGATAACGGCAGAATGCGCCTTCTCCAACTAACACTGTTAGTTGCAAGTGTTACAATCCGGCAATAAAGAACAAAAAACCTTGATTTCGACTCAGTCTGGTGTTTGACTTACTCATTCATGAACAAAGCAGACCTAACAGCATTGAAAAAAATTCAGAATAAGGCTCCGTTTATGTCTACGACTACACAACTCAATCTGCCTATCTGCCTCCTCCTCCCTGATTCTCCTCATATGCTCCGTGAAACATCTGTCTTCTTTGACCAGTGTTTCCAACACAGTATCGATAACTATGCTGACGAGACTTGCCTGGCTTATAATATAACCACAGAGTTGTGGGGCCAGCATTCAAAAATCCTGTCAGTTTTCCATTACTAACTGCACGATTAGACTTCTGGGAAACTTCTGGTGAGTACACACTGCGTCACTTGCAACATCATTGCTGGAGGCAGGACTCCCCCTAACATCCCAAATTGCAGAATTACCTACAAATAATGATGTGGTGTGAAAGGCTCCAGGGGTCAGCTTGCCCTGCAAATTTAGAAGGGTTGGCAGTGAGAAAAGGGCTAATGACTGGCAGAAACAAAGCCAATGGTACTGTTCTACCTGTTGCCCTCTCTGAAGTCAGCAACATCAGTACATACCAGTGAGACCTTCTTGTTTAGGTCACTAACACCACAGCACTTGGAACTCTGAAGTGCAGTTCCTGATCTCATGAAAGAATGGTGGAAACCAATTTGCAAAATGCTAGCTTTCACAAGCAGCATAGCAATGACATCAGTTTTTTTGTGAAGTCCATTGAGGGATAAAAATAACTCCGTGCGCCGTGGAGAAGTCCGTTGCAAATGCAACATTCTTCTGTCAACTGAGTTGGCATAACTCCAAGATTTGAGAAGTTGAACATTAAAGACAAATCAAACTGCCTAATTAACATTAGCTTTGCCTTTTCACCTTGAGCATTCACTTGCTTCATCACTGGTTTGATTTTGTAACATTTTCAAGATGCCTGCAGCAAATCAATCCTTCTTTGGCAGCACTTCCCAACTTCTCCTACTTGGAAGAACAAAGGCATTTGGTAAATGAGAACATCAACACCTCTAAGTCACAGTGTTCCAACTTGGAAGGATGATGTTCCTTCATTGGCACCAGAAGACTCTTAGTACTCTGTCTGCAGGAGACACTTTTGCAGAAGCACTCAGCGATGGGCACCAAATATTGGCTTTGCTAGTTATGTCCGTTTCCCTTGTATGAAAAATTACATCAGAGTGGAGGTTGAGTCAGAAATAATATTTATATTTTGATGAAATGGAAAGTCAGCACTCCACCTATTCATACTCAATGGTAACAGGAGGT
The DNA here is from genome assembly GCF_036971445.1 of Narcine bancroftii. Taxonomy (NCBI): domain Eukaryota; kingdom Metazoa; phylum Chordata; class Chondrichthyes; order Torpediniformes; family Narcinidae; genus Narcine; species Narcine bancroftii. The sequence goes on along the minus strand of NC_091473.1, from coordinate 91,015,868 downwards.
CATGTCCTTCCTTTTTTTAAAAACTTTTTTTATTTGAAGAATCATTAATAATAATATAAAATACATTCCATAAAGAAAATTTTATATGAGTATATATATAAAAATATATATAAAATTTAAAAATAAATTAAAAAATCAAGTCTCTCTCTCCCCCAACCCCCCCAACTCCATCAGCCAACTCTCTTAAGGAGAGCTAAAAATATATAAACAGAAACTAAAAGTATATAATAATCAAAATAAATCTAAATACATATATTCCAAATACGGTAACCACTTATTAACAAAAAATATTGTCATGTAGATTATATGTAATTTTTTCCATAACAATACAAGCTTTCAATTCATTCTGCCATTGCATTATATTAATCACTATATTATCTTTCCATGTACTTGCTACACATTTTAGAGCTACAGACAATGCTAAATATATAAATGTAATTTGAAATTTATCCAACCCTAATCCCCTTAAAGGAATCATATAACCCATTAAAAAAAATAGATGGATCTAATGGTAACTTAAAATTATATAATTTTTCCAAAATTAACTTAATTTCATCCCAGAATGGTTGTACATGCACACAAGACCAAACAGCATGTAAAAAAAGTTCCAGTACATACACTACATCTAAAACAAGAATCCGAACGACTAAAACCATATTTTTTCAATTTCTCTGGGGTTAAATACAACTGATGTAGAAAATTATAATTAACCATTCCAAACCGCACATTCGTCAATTTATTAACACTATCATGACACATATCTGCCCAGTAGTTTTCAGGAAAAACAAAAGCTAAATCATTTTCCCATTTAAGCTTAGACTTCTCCCATTCTGACTTATCCATATTGTCTTGTAATACTTGGTACATAACAGAAATATAACCCCTTTTTGGTATAGAAGAAATCAAAGACTCGAATTCCGTCAATACAGGTAAAATAATCTCTCTACCATACGTATTTTTCACCAAAGATCGAAGTTGATAATAAACAAATAAAGAATTTTCAGCAATATCAAAACATTCTTTCAATTGATTGAAAGAAACAAACTGTCCTACAAAACAATCCTGTAATGTTTTTATACCCTTAGAATCGCAACTCTTTAAGTGACTATTAAACATTGAAAAAGAAATAAGCTGATTATTATATAATGGAGTTAAAATTGACAATTTACCTTTTGATCCTAAAATCTTATTTTTTTAATCCATAATTTTAATAAATGTTTTAATATTGGCATATTATATACACCTTGACTTCAGAAATACAGGCCTTCTCAACTTTAGCCCAACTCGGGAGCTAGTCCAAATCTATCAATCTACTAATCAATTTCAACTGGGCTGCTTCATAATTTTGAAAATGAGGTAATTGAAGCCCACTTAATGCATACTTCCAAGTAAGTTTATTTAATGCTACCCGTGGTAATTTAGCTTTCCATAAAAATTCTCTTATGACTTTATTTAAATCCTGAAAGAAACTCTTTGAAAGAGAACACGGTATTGATTGAAATAAATATTGAATATGAGGAAAAAATATTCATCTTAATACAATTAACTCGACCAATTAAAGTTAACCAAAGATCTTTCCACTTAATTAAACCTGCTTTAATCTATTTTTAATAATGAAACATAATTTAACTTGTATAAAGATTGATACTCAGCATTTACAATTATTCCTAAATATTTAATTTTATCAGACCATTTCAGTTTTATAATATTTTTATACTCTGAATAATCTCCTTCTCCGACTGGTAAAATTTCACTCTTATCCCAGTTAACTTTATATCCAGATAATGTTCCATATTGTAATAAACATTCCCGTAAATGTGGCAATGATTGTTCTGGGTTTGTTAAATATATCAAAACATCATCTACAAACAAATTAATCTTATACTCTTCATCCGTAACTCTCATCCCTCTTATCTGTTCATTCTGCCTTATTGTTTGAGCTAATAGTTCAATAGCCAATGCAAACAGAGCTGGTGACAATGGACAACCTTTACGAGCTGAACGTGTCAATTTAAACGATGATGAAACTTGACCATTTGTCACCACCCTAGCAGTCGTGTTCGTATATAAAGCTGTAACCCAATCAATAAAAAAAGGGCCAAATTTAAACTTCTCCAATACTTTAAATAAAAAATCCCATTCAACCCTATCAAAGGCTTTTTCCCTTGGAGGGACCCAGAGAGAGCAGAGATACAGCACTCCCCCAAAAGGTACTACCATCCAGTCCTCAACGTGCTTTATTTAAAGTCCTGCGCCCACTGGGTCTGGGACAAAATGGTGGTGCCTGTGTTCGGCAGTGGCCACAAAGGCTTGCAGACTCCAATAGAGCAGCCAGCTGAACAGGGTACTAGTAACAGGGAGAACATGTACTGATGAGGAGAAGCAGAGGAGACAACTCCAAGGAGAATGACTGTAGTGGAGGACCAGCGAGGAGCTTTGTGGCTGAGGATACACACAGGTGGCAAACTATAGGTGACTTGCGGGCAAGGAATCCACACCATGCAGTGTGTGGGCTGCTGGAGACTGGCTCATGTGAGCCAGGTATCGAAACCCCCTAGATTAGAGAGATGCTGAGGGCAAGAAGGGCTCCTGATGGGCCCTGGATGTTGAAGGCTTCCTCAAAGTGTCAAGGGGTTGGATCTGGGCTCAGGTTTCCGATCGTTGGAGCTCAGCTGTAGTCTTATGCGGCTGCTGAGGCTGTGGGATTGCTGGAGACTAATCTATGGCTCTCCATGACTGACGGGACTCACTTTTGCTTCTCTTTTCCTGATTGTAAGGCGCAGTGGACAATGCTAACGATGAATCTTTGTCTACCTTAAGGCAGATCGAAGGAAATTCTGTATAATATTACATTTCTGCTTTATTACATGACAATTAGTAGTATCTGATCTTTGTCTCCTCCACTTAAATCACAGCTCCCATTCATCTCAAAACAATCAGGAAAGTGCCTTTTAAAGATCACTTTCAGCCACATTCAATGAAGGATCAGTAAAAATACTTTATTTACGGTAAACAAATTGAAAAAAAGCACATCTTTTGTCCAAATACTTGTGTTTCAATTAGAATGTTATGAACTGCATGAAAAACTATTGGACACCCAGCTTAATTTACAACCAAGATTAATTTAGATATACAGCCCGTTGACAGGCACTTCCAGGCCATGGGCCCCTACCACCCAAATAACCTAAATGCTTTGAAGGGTGGTAGGAAACCAGAGCACCTAGAGGAAACCTATGCAGACAGAGAGAATGTACAAACTCCTTACAGAGAGCGCTTGATTTGAACCCAGGTTGCTGGCGCTGTAATTCTTTCTTTCTTTGGCTTGGCTTCGCGGACGAAGATTTATGGAGGGGGTAAAAAGTCCACGTCAGCTGCAGGCTCGTTTGTGGCTGACCAGTCCGATGCGGGACAGGCAGACACGATTGCAGCGGTTGCAAGGGAAAATTGGTTGGTTGGGGTTGGGTGTTGGGTTTTTCCTCCTTTGCCTTTTGTCAGTGAGGTGGGCTCTGCGGTCTTCTTCAAAGGAGGCTGCTGCCCGCCAAACTGTGAGGCGCCAAGATGCACGGTTTGAGGCGTTATCAGCCCACTGGCGGTGGTCAATGTGGCAGGCACCAAGAGATTTCTTTAGGCAGTCCTTGTACCTTTTCTTTGGTGCACCTCTGTCACGGTGGCCAGTGGAGAGCTCGCCATATAATATGATCTTGGGAAGGCGATGGTCCTCCATTCTGGAGACGTGACCCATCCAGCGCAGCTGGATCTTCAGCAGCGTGGGCGCTGTAATAGTGTTACACTAACCACTACACTAATAGGGCCACCTATCTAATTATTCCTTTCTTTCAAGCCAGGCTTACATAATTGGCTTTTCAGGGACAAGGGTGTTACGTTAAATTTTATTGGTAGACCATCAACTCCATTTTTTGTAAAGCTTGATATGTACAGATTCCATTTCAGTCATATTCATTTTCACCTCAACCACACCAGTGGTTATAGTTAGTACAGAGAGCGGGAAGGAAAATAATTTTTTTGTCCAAAATAGTGTATTCCTGTTAGCTATCTAGCAGCTTCCAATAAAACATACCAATTTGGATGTTTAAGCTCAAAAATAATGACTCAGGCAACAAAAATAACTGCTGGCCTCTATTGCATACACCTCTGGTCACTGATTCCAGTGGAGGTCTGCCAGAAATTTGCTCTTTGCAAAGCAGCTCCCCTCCAAAGTCTGCAGTTTTTCATTACCTCCAACTCTGTTGCTGGAGTCCAGGGAGGAGCAGAAATTTATTGAGGTGAGGGGCCAAGAGCACGGAGGATGCACCAAAACTGATGCGAGAAGTAGCATCCTATTCATTTCATAACTATGACAAAACATGCAGGTGGGTAGTTTGTCTTTTTTCTTTATTTTACTTTTAAAATTCCCAGCATATTAAGGCATTTTAATGAAATTTGTTTCTTAAAATTCCTCTTTGAATTATTTACATGTTTTAACAGCTAAAACCAGAGGCATCTAAAAAAGTGTTCAAAGCTCTTTGACATCAATAAACTGTTAAAACGCCTTCAGGGAAGTGGCCGTAAGTTCTGCCACCTTGCCAGATGGTTGCAGACAAAAGCTCAAGGTTGTTTGGTGCTGCTAAGCCGTAGAAAGGCCGTGCTGGCATAAACAGTGTGAATCAAGCCAATTAGAACATGATCTGGTCCATGTCATGCATCAGATAGATGGATTTCCATAAGGAAACAGAACAATAATAAGTGAGCATTCACCCCAAAAATACATTACTAATATGGTCATTGGAGAAAAAGCTCTACATTGAGGTAAACAAGAAAATTTTTGGATGCTGGATCTAGTACAATACAAAAAAGTGATGGAGAAACTATCACATGGTTTCTGAGATTCTCTAGCATTCTTCTGTATGCTCTATATCAAGACTGCTTTTGGGCTGGAACTCACTACCCCAAAGAAAGAAACAAAAATCAGAATCAATCAGGGAAATGGGAGAGAGGTGCCTTGCACAAGACAAAGTGTAAGGCAAGGTTATGATGTGACACTATTCCCTGCACTTTGGTTTTATTGTAACACTGTTTTGATTCATGTACTTTCTGCTGTCCTATATGGAGGTTAACTTGCCTGGATAGCTCACAAAGCAATTTTTCCATTTGTATTGCTGCATACCTAATAATAAACCATTTAATGGGACTTAAGGTAAAGTAATTGACAAGGTAACAGCAAAAATAAAATCCAGCAGGATGAGTCTGACTGGATTATATTATATGCAGCCTGCAGAGGTTGAACAACCACCCCTGCCTTCGAGTTTCCATAATTCTTCCATGGACCATCCTGCCTGTTCCTTCATTTTTTGCCAAGGAAAAGGCAAACAATATTCTGAGGGTCCTAAAAAAATAAATCACAAAGTGTGGAGTGACCATGTTTGGGATTTAATTCAGGAATCTTCACTTTTTGAAGAGCCAGTGCTCAGTTTGTTTGCATGGGCCAGGAATGTTGGCCCCCACAAAGATTCACAGTGCAACGCCAGACCCAACTCTTACTCTGGAAATCTTTTGCTTTTTTTGGAAATAGATGCTTCTGAGCCCCCGAGTTCTGTTTTTTCTCAGTCACTTCAGGCAAAAAATGTAATTTAAACAATACATCTTTATAATACTCAATCCATATTGTGGGATGTTTTTTAAAATTTCTGAACTGGAGCAATAAAACTGTACATATGATTGCATGAACAAAATAATGGATCTTCCCCGATCTGGTCCCCCCAATGGTTGCAGAAGTACATTCCCCACCCCATCCCCCACCCTCCCCCCCCCCCCCCATTAACTCAGCTAAGTGGCCTCTCTTACACAAGTCAAGGTGAAATTATTTAGATGTGGAGGCCTGAACTAGAGCCTCTATCCACCTCAGGCAAGGATCACTTTCAAAGGGCAATGTAAAACCTGAATTTCCTTCCTCTCTAGGAAGTAATTGAAGTGCCTCAACTTCTACCTTGCTGAGTTCTGGTGACACAGCACGAAAACCAAGTTGAATGTGGACCTTCTGGATCTGTACGGCTCAGTTCACTCACAGTTAAATTATTGTTCCAAGTCTAAAGGACTACTCCTCCCTCTCGCACTATTGCCTCTATAGAACTTGTGCATGTAAAGTGTGACACATAAGCTCACAGAAAAACTCACCAACAGCAGAGAGAGAAGAAACCAGTTGAGTTGGTGGCTGTTTGCCATGGGATTAATGTTATCTCTGACATCAGAACTATTTTTTTCAAAAGCAAACTGTTTCGATAGTCCAGTAATGTTTCTGAAATGCATCATCACAGAACTGTCCTGGAGTGGGGTTTAGACTTTGAAACAGTCTGCTGATAAAAACACTCCAAGAAGCCAACCTAATATTAAAGGCACAACTCCCAAGAAACTCCTCTTTATAGACTTGCAAGTGGGGGGGGGCTCTGCCAATCAATAGTTCAGAAGAAAACTAGTAAGTATTCTTCAATTGTGAGATTAAATTTAAAACATTAATTATATGTATTGCAACAAAATATAAAATGTCACACTCCATAGATGTGTTGGTTGGTGGATTAATGAACTTTAATAATGTACTTAGTTGTAGGGGTGGTTGGTGGGAGAATCTGCACGAGTTGATGGCTGTGAGAGAGAGATTAAATTGCAAAGAAACAGTTGAGGTAAGGGACTGATGGGAATGCACCAGGAGATGGCAGAGGCTCCAGGAATGAAATTATCCTTTTATGTCATAGGATTTTTGGATTTTAACAGCATCTTTACAGATGACAGGTCACTGAGTCATCCGGCATTTTTCAAATTATCAATAGTTATTAGGAGTAGTAGGCATCCTTCTTCATGGTACAGCTGACAGGTGTTTTTTCTTTGGCTTGGCTTCACGGACGAAGATTAATGGAGGGGTAATGTCCACGTCAGCTGCAGGCTCGTTTATGGCTGACAAGTCCGATGCGGGACAGGCAGACACGGTTGCAGCGGTTGCAGGGGAAAATTGGTTGGTTGGGGTTGGGTGTTGGGTTTTTCCTCCTTTGTCTTTTGTCAGTGAGGTGGGCTCTGCGGTCTTCTTCAAAAGAGGTTGCTGCCCGCCGAACTGTGAGGTGCCAAGATGCACGGTTTGAGGCGAGATCAGCCCACTGGCGGTGGTCAATGTGGCAGGCACCAAGAGATTTCTTTAGGCAGTCCTTGTACCTCTTCTTTGGTACACCTCTGTAACGGTGGCCAGTGGAGAGCTCGCCATATAACACAATCTTGGGAAGGCGATGGTCCTCCATTCTGGAGATGTGACCTACCCAGTGCAGTTGGATCTTCAGCAGTGTGGATTCGATGCTGTCGGTCTCTGCCATCTCGAGTACTTCGATGTTAAGGATGAAGTCGCTCCAATGAATGTTGAGGATGGAGCGGAGACAACGCTGGTGGAAGCGTTCTAGGAGCCATAGGTGATGCCGGTAGAGGACCCATGATTCGGAGCCGAACAGGAGTGTGGGTATGACAACAGCTCTGTATACGCTAATCTTTGTGAGGTTTTTCAGTTGGTTGTTTTTCCAGACTCTTTTGTGTAGTCTTCCAAAGGCGCTATTTGCCTTGGCGAGTCTGTTGTCTATCTCGTTGTAAACAATGCAGAAATATAAAGGACATACAGTTCATAGTACGAACACACACGGTAACAGACGATTCATACATTTTTTTTTTAAAATCATTTCCCTTCCCATTCTTTCTAATGATTACCTGGCGAAGCTGACCCCAAATAGCGATTGGTGTTTAACTGGTCTTTGTTTACCACATCACATTCTAATCGTAACCATCTCTTCTATCACCTTGTTAGTTACTGCCATGTACAGAACATTGACTAAGCAAAGCTAACAGGAGAGGTTCCAGCTAAAATAGACCTTTGAATAATGAGGATCTTTTCTGCAAAAATGATGGTTTCACACTCACTGAATTCTGGATTGTGAAGGATTGCAGCATATCTGGTAAATCTCACGGTGCAGATCTACCTTTTCTGTCAGCCACGAAAATTAACAAGGATATCGAAGGACTTCGAGGTCACTGTAGGTGGAATGGTCCCACCCATGCGCCCTATCTGCAGCCCGAGGTCAGTTTTCCAGGAATTGGAAAGAATTTGTGATGCGTGCTGGAAAATGTGGTTTTCCCCTTCCCAGTCACAAACCTTCAGACTTATTAAATTTTCATTCAGTTACAACATTTTTCATGGAAAATCCTCTCAAGGAACATCACTGTAGGAACTGATTATGTACCATCATTGAAGAGCAAAAGTGAACTATTGTGATGTTTTGTTAGTTATGGGGTACTTTATTTTTTATATGGCTACAAAACCCTTTACAAAAACCAAAATATGCAATTTTAAGAGCCAGCCCTCCTTTGTCTGTGAGTGCTGTTCAATGACAAAATCCAAAAAGCCAAACAACTTTGAACACACTGAACAGTAGTCATTTGATCTTAAGTTAAGAAGTTAAGTAAACAGAAGCTGGTGGCAGATTGTGAGTCATGATTTGTAACAACCAGACAAAAGCCTGGGCCTAAACAAACAGGCTTTTCTTCATTGCTGCTACATCAACCAGTGCTCCAATGTCATAATCCTGAGTTAGCGTAATAAATGGGCACGTTGGAAAGGAGCTCATTACTTTTTTTTTGCTGGATGATAAACCTTCCAATCTATCTGATAAAGGGCAAGGATAAAACTATCAACTCTTCTGGTGAAGACCCAATTATTTTCTGTGTGCTGGTCTCAGCTTGAAATCCAGTCTGTCAGCAGACCTCTGTTTTGTAGAGCTATTTCACCATGTGGGGGCAATGAATTATCAACGATCCAAACATCACTAGATGTGTGTGCATGGATATCAAATCCAGAAAAGATTGAGTTCAGTTGTAATGCCACTATAGTTAATAATACGGTAACAATCATTACTTGGACTTGTTCGGGAGGAATAGGGAGATTTCCAAAGGGAGTTTGATGCCGTGGAATAATACTGTGACCTCAACCAGAAGGGTAACATAACATATAACATAACATAACATAACAATTACAGCACGGAAACAGGCCATTAGGCCCTTCTAGTCCGCACCGAACCAAACACCCCTTTCTAGTCCCACCTCCCTGCACAATGCCCATAACCCTCCATCTTCTTCTCATCCATATACCTGTCCAACTTTTTCTTAAATAATACAATTGACTCCGCCGCCACTATTTCTCCCGGAAGATGATTCCACACAGCTACCACTCTCTGAGTAAAGAAGTTCCCCCTCATGTTACCTCTAAACCTCTGCCCCTTAATTCTTAACTCATGTCCTCTTGTTTTAATCTTTCCTCCTCTTAACGGAAATAGTCTATCCACATCCATTCTGTCTATCCCTTTCATAATCTATCAAATCTATCAAATCCCCTCTCAACCTTCTACGCTCCAAAGAATAAAGACCCAATCTGTCCAATCTCTCCCCATACTCCAGATGCTTAAACCCAGGCAACATTCTGGTAAACCTTCTCTGCACTCTCTCCACTCTGTTTATATCCTTCCTATAATTAGGCGACCAGAACTGCACACAGAACTCCAAATTAGGCCGCACCAACGTCTTATACAATCTCAACATCACCTCCCAACTCCTATATTCCATGCAATGATTGATAAAGGCCAGCATACTAAAAGCCTTCTTCACCACCCTATTCACGTGAGTTTCTACCTTCAGGGAACGATGTACCGTTACTCCTAAATCTTTCTGCTCTTCTGTATTCCTCAATGCTCTCCCATTTACCACATATGTCCTATTCTGATTCTTCTTACCAAAATGAAGCACCTCACACTTATCAGCATTAAATTCCATCTGCCATTTTTCAGCCCACTTTTCTAAGCAGTCCAAATCCCTCTGCAATCCTTGAAAACCTTCTTCATTATCCACTATTCCACCTATCTTAGTATCGTCTGCATATTTACTAATCCAATTCACCACCCCATCATCTAGATCATTAATGTATATAACGAACAATGGGCCCAATACAGATCCTTGAGGCACACCACTGGTCACCGGCCTCCAACCTAACAGACAATTATCCACTACCACTCTCTGGCCTCTTCCTTTCAGCCAATGTTCAATCCATTTGACTATCTTAAAATTTATACCTAAAGACTGCACCTTCCTAACTAACCTTCCATGTGGTACCTTATCGAAGGCCTTACTGAAGTCCATATAGACAACATCCACTGCGCTACCCTCATCCACATTCCTAGTCACCTCTTCAAAAAATTCAATCAGATTGGTCAAACATGACCTTCCTCCCACAAATCCATGTTGAGTGCTCCTGATCAGACCCTGTCTATCCAGATGTTTATAAGTACTATCTCTAAGAATTTTCTCCATTAATTTACCTACCACAGACATCAAACTTACAGGCCGATAGTTGCCAGGCTTCCTCCTTGAACCCTTTTTAAATAACGGAACCACATGCGCAATGCGCCAATCCTCCGGCACTATCCCCATATCTAATGACATTTGGAAAATTACCGCCAGAGCCTCTGCTATTTCCTCCTTCACTTCTCTCAATGTCCTGGGGAAGATCCCGTCTGGTCCCGGAGACTTATCCACCTTTATATTCTTCAAAAGCCTTAAAACTACACCTTTTGTAATCTCTATATTCCCCATATTTACCCAATTTGCTTTTTTTTATCCCACATCTCCCAATATCCTTCTCCTTAGTGAATACCGAAGAAAAGAAACTGTTCAATATCTCCCCCATTTCTCTAGGCTCCACACACAGTTTTCCACTCTGATTTTCTAAGGGACCAATTTTGTCTCTAGCTTTCCTCTTACCATTAACATATTAATGGTAAGAAAAAGAATACTTGCTGGGGAAGACTTAGGTGATGGCACAGCATACGTTGACTTTTTTCCCTATAGATGGCACTTTGGCAATATTTGGGGGCCCAACTACATTGCATATTGATTTCCCCAATAGTTTTTTCCAATGTGACTGAACTCACTTCTGAGTGAAAGAGGGCAGAATTCTGTGCAAGGACTGGCAGTTTCTGAGTATCATCCCTTTTCTCCTCCTGCCAGTACTTCTGCAGTGTCACGTGGAGAATGCAGGCAGGGTGGTCAGTGACAGTTTGTGGTAACTGGTGGATGCACTGTTGAAGTTAAAAACAGTTAAATAATAGCTACAGAATCAATTCTGGTGAAACAACCAGTTCAGTCGATAATGAAATGTGTACTTGTGGATGAAGGGCACGTTGCAAGAAAAAAAAACATTGCAGTCAACCACATTGGGAAGCAAAGCAACAAACCCAGTTGTACCAAATTAAACTTTACATTTATATTTCAGGTTTATGTGCTTGCACCCTGAGACTTGAAGGTTCTGGCCCCTTGCAACTCTGTCCATCAATGCAGAAAGGTGCGTGGTTCCTCAGCCTCTCCTTAAATGAATGATAGGTGTAAGAGGATGCAGACTTCTAGAGGTATGTCAGGGTTGGGGGGGGGGGGGGGGGCAGGTGACTGGTGAAATGGGGGAAGGACCAGAATATTCAATTTTCGAAGAGTAGCTATGTAGTATTGAACTGCACGTTTCACAAACATTTCTACGACTGATTCCACCTGCAGCAAATTCGTCCATCGTTATTGAATGAAGATCTACCGGGACCAATGCCTGAAGAGGGCGCACAAAATCAGTGAACCAGTGCGGATTCGAAAGGCCAACATGGTCTGTTTCCGCTCCGTAAATGGTTATATGGTTACGATAAGGGTTCCACATGCATAGGGTGGCTTCCCGATTCCAAACCTCAAATCATGGAATAGAACAATTACGATTCCCCTTCATTGGATGAAAATAACAAAAGCTGGCATCCAAACTCATGTGGGGCCCTTTCATCTCAGTCTGCAACAGTTCATGGAACAGCTCACCACTGCTTTTGCAAAGGAGGGCAATAACTGTCAGCCCTGGAAACAACACTTCAATCCAACCATAAAAGACCCCAAAGAGAGAGTAGGATATTTGAACCCAACAAGTTGCTGGCATTGGAATTTTCCAGAGACGGACCAAGAGAATTGTGAAACCATCAAAGTAGACAAGTTTATCGTGGGTGCAGGAGGCAACATTAATGTAGTCTCTCTTCCATCCACCAGTTCCCCACCATCATTTCTCACCTTTTTTTTCTCTTCTACCCTTCCACCTATATCCACCTATGACCTGCCTGTCCCTCCCTCCTCTCCTCCCTTCCCCACCTTTTTATTCAAGGACCTGCCATTTTTTTTTTTTTTGCTTATACCTTGATGAAGGGGTTAGGCCTGAAATGTTGGATCCTTTACTTCCTATAGATGCAAGAAAATGAAAACAAGAAAGGGTGAGGGTGGGCTGTACAACTATCCATCACAGGGCCGCATTTTTAACATGATGAACCTTCGTCAACCAAAGTACGATCTGAAACACTCACCCTGGATAAAAGTACATGTAATTATCTTCCTTTGAAAGAAATAATAAGCATGAAATCAAATAAATAAATGTTAAATATGACGGGACGCATCTAATCATATACTGCACTTCTGCAATCCAATTGTCTTCACTAGGAGTGCTGAAATCATTTTAAAGGTGCCATGAAAGTTGAATCAGAACTACCAAACAAGTTCCTGCTACTCTGCATTTTCTTAAAGGGGATTCAAGTGAGACACAGCTGATTTCTGCATCTAATTTGCTCAAACTTTGGGTTTTCTCCAACACAAAACACAAACTCAGCATTTTATTTTGCGCAAAGCCTGAAAGTGCTTTCAGCCAGGACAAGGTTAAGGCCACAAATGATCTGTGGGTTAAATTTTTTAAATGGAAACATTTTTTCAAAAATTGCCAATTCTCCTTTGCTTGTCATGCAACAGCTCTGCCAAAACCATATCCTATATGTCCTTTTTTAAATATTTTATTTAAAATTCCATACATGCAGAAACTCTAATTGTTATAATAATACAGATATCAAAAAACAAATTGATTACATACATGCCGGTTTTCACCCCACCCCAAGAAGCCCCTCCTTAACTGTGATCAAATAATCCAATAAGGGTTCACTTCTGAGAGCTGACTGAAGACTTTCTCCTGTCATCTCTATTGAATGCCTTTTGCATTTTCTAAATTGTTCAAGATTTTGGAAGACAACAGAAGCTTGCACTTCAATCTAATTTTTGCTGGTAAGATTAGTTAAGGAGATCACATTTTAAGCATTGTGTGCAGTTTTGGGCTTCTTTCTTAAAAAAGATGTAAATATCTTGTGTCTCTTGTATACAAAGCGATTGCGCTGCCAGGTGTATAATGTTACAGTACATGTATAACCTATAATATATATGTCTTGATAGTCATAATAAATTCCTGAGTTACTGGCTTAGGTATGTACGTACTGTACTTTCTATTGTTATTTTAATGTGAACCTTCCCTACTTACAAATTAAAAAGTTTACCATCTACTTCCTCAGGAGTTTGCGGAGGAGCTAGTGGAGTTGTTCAAGTGAACCGGAACGGACTTGAAGGGCCGACATGGCCTGTTTCCGTGCTGTAAACAGTTATATGGTTATATGGTTATAAGGTAAAGTCTCCCTGCTGGAATATGGTTCCAAAAGCACCTGGCCTGCTTCATTGCCTCTGTCATGTGGTCATTGCTCATTAGCATGTACTGAAATAAACAAGATCAGGTTATTCAACCTAACAGCAAGCACAACAATGAGATAGGATGAGTGGAGAAGTGAGGGAAACTCAGACCCTGACCTTTCCTTCATCTGGGATTCATATTGGAATATTTTTTACAGAAAATAGTTGAAAACTTTCTGTCAGTAAATATGGGCTTCTTTTTCCTTTCCTAACTCAGAATTGCAGACAACTGTAAGCTAAAAAATCACTTATTCAGCATCAAATAGACCAGTCCACAGCCCTTCTGGTCAGATTGGCTCATTACAATACTTACTGGATAAACTTGTTCAGCATCAGAGAGCCCCTGACACAAATTTCCAAAACCCTCATTACTGAGTGAAAACAAGATTTCTATATTGAACGGGATTAACAAATTAGCCAATCAAATTCTTAACATTATGCTCAGATACCCACAGCAATGTTTATTAAACCATTGATCTCCGACTAAAACCTCTTCAATCTTCAAAGGGGATAAAAATCCTTCAAACCCTGATTGGTAAAGGATTACAATCTCTATGGATAATTATGTTAATTATATTACAACCCCCATCTGCAACAGAATACATTAAAAATAATAAAAATTTTGGAACCTGTAATTAATCTCAATCCACACATTTAAAAAAAAAGATATTATCTTGATGAGCAAATATCCCAACATATTCATTATTTTGATTCCGGGCTGAACAATTTTTGCCATGGTACCATGCACAGATGAGAAAATAAAACACAGAGATGATTTCCACAAGTGTCCTGTGCTGCATTCAAAGATGCAAATCTTACTGGCTTATAGTAAAGATAGATGGAGGTTTGATCTCCCTTTTTCTAATATTGCTCTTTGTATGTTCCCACTGAGAAGAAGCAATTGACATGGATATGTGGAATCCAATGGAACCTTGATCTACCAACCATCTGCATAGATCCTCAATAAAAAAAATGGCGGTAGCAGCTTAGAGGGGCTGCAGACTGCAGGGAAGCAGCAGGCTGGCGCAGGCATTAGAACAAGGGAGGAACACCCCCAGTTGAGGAGGAGGAGAAGCATAGGGGACGACCCTATAGAATGGTGACCACAGCAGCGGACTTGTGAGAGGCCCAATGGCTGAGGGACTCACACAGTCTGTGGCCTGCTGATGACTTGAGGTCGAAGGACCCACACAGGCTGCTGGAGACTGGCTCACACAACCCAGTTTCACAACCAGGATTCCGTAAATCCATAAGACATAGGAGCAGAAATAACCTATTCAGTCCATCAAATAGAGGTATGCAGGGACTGGACATCCATGGTGAAAATGAGGCAGTGGGGTCCAAGGAATTGGAAGTTGTCGAAATGATGGAGGGCTTGGAAGGTATCCTGGAGTGGATGAAAAGGGACATAATAGGCGAGAAGATAAGAGTCATGGTACGAGGCAATAAGTTCAATGGGACAAGAAGGTTCGGTGAGACCAGAATTTCAGAAGACAAGTTGTTCCTGGTCTACTTGTAAATTCTCCTTGTGCAAGTTAACATAATTATTTATGGCAGCCAGGATATATATTATGGTTGGAGAAGGAAAAGAGAAAAGAAAATATCATCTCATTTCCTTTTAAAATAGGTGTATATTATTCTTACATGGAAGTAATTGCCTCCATAAAAAGAGGATAAGACATTTGCAAATCATGGCCCTTAAAGGGAAAGGATAATCTCTTGAAAAAGTACCTTTCATTCAGAAATTAATCCAGGCAAAAAAGACAATTTACATGATCCCTTTCATGACCTTGACACATCCTACATCCCATTAGAGGCTTGAAGTTCTAAAATCAGGGCATTGTGTAAAAGATCAAAAAATCCATTGATAAAAGTATTGGCTTCTCTACAAAATAAACTTCTGTCAGCTTCCTGGTCAAACAGGACGTGAGAAAGGTGGATAGTAGATTGGCTATTTGAGTTCAAAGACATCAGATAGATCTTCATGGCCTAAAGCATGACCTTACCTGTAAAGTAGCTCCTGTGCAACTATCCTCCCACTCACATTTTGTTGGTATAAAATACATCGAATAAATATCTCCTTCTCAAAGGGAGAAGCAGTCAAGGGATATATAGACATCCTTCATAGGTTGGGAAGGGAGGGGAGTGGAAAGTTAAAAGTGCAGGAGCTTTTCACTCAATTTGCAGGAAGAAGTTTTCAAATAAAATAGATATGAAAGTATAATAGGTTTCTATCCACGTTGTGAGTAGCTGGCTGACATTTCTTGGTGCTGCAATTCACACTTGAAATGCTGCAGGTTTCGCTTGAATTGCTGTCCATAAAAGAACCATCCTTTCAGTTTGCAATGAGTAGATATGGCTCGGTGCAGTGTCTGCGAGGAGACAGGAGGCAAGCTAGCCTTGCACAGCTGTGTTGTTGCCCTTACTGGTCAGCCCAACTGTGTTCAGCAGCGGATGGACATTGATAACAAAGCAAAGTCTGGATGTTGCATTGTGGAGTCACACTCAGTCCAGCAATGGTCAGGAGTAGACTGCCACCATCTGTACTGAGGGCCAACTGAGAGGCTTTGCCTTCAAATACAGGGAGAATTTTCATGGATTGGAACAGCTTCTGCAGAAATGCTGTTTATATTTCTATGCTATTTCCAAAATACATTGGTGGTGAGAGAGAAACTACCTCTCCAGCAAAGACACAAATAATTCTGCCCTCAGAACTTCCAGGCGAGAAGCATCGGATGACATGTCTGACTATTCATGCATTAGAAGCAGTTATCAAAGTGCCAGGGTCTAAAGGCCAATGAACGCCTGTGTGTGAAATCATCAGATGTGACATTTCTGACAGGCAGTGAATTGTGACCATGATCCTGCTGTTTGGGAAACAGGCGATCTGATATCAAATTACAAAGTATTGGAGCACAGAGGATTTTTTTTTGAAGCAGCTGTTACTGCTCCTTCTATGTTACTCAAAAAGCCTTCTTTTGGAGTCCCAGGTGACTGTTAAAGAGCGAGCTCCTGTGTGTCACTTTTAAGAAGAGCTTGTGGCCCTCTGAGGTTAAAAGGTAGACAATCTGTGAATGGTGCTCCATCCGTAACATTTGACTATGCCATATTAGGTTTCCCCAGGCTGCTCTATACTCTTGCTTCAAAACAAAGTGGAAGAAAAAAAATGCAATGTGTGTGGTTATGAAAGGGTTGCCTTCTTGGAGTGGGAAAGTACTTTGAATCCAGTGTACTCACCCTTCTTGAAAGATTTTGCGGGAGATGGTAATCAAAGAACAGATTTTCTGACAGAGACATTCTGTATTTTGTGGAACAAAGATGATACAGCATCTTCAGCATTTGCCCTTCACTAATTTCTGTCAACCATCCACCCATTTAATTACTTTTGCACAAAAATCCCATGATTTCTTCATAATTTCAGGTCCACATCATTTTATTGAAACTAATCCAATGAGAGATTTTACAGGGTAAACTCCAATGGTTCTGACAAAAGGTCATTTGTCTTTAACTCTTTCCCTTGCTCCTCAAGGAGGGCGCCTGACTTGCAAAGTAATGGCAGCTTTGGCTACTTTTATGTCAGCTTTACATCATTTGCAGTTTTTTTTTAAATGCTTTTCTCCCTGCTATTTCAACGCCTTCTTTGCCCTTTGGTATGACGTCTCTGCAGCCAAGAAGGGCAAAGATTCTGCTTGCCAAAATATGCTCATGGCTCTTCCAATGCATGCATTTTCTCGCTCTATAGCTTCCATTTCCATGAGACTCGTGTGAAGGACTGAACCTCTGCTCTGTCAGATGCTGCTTGTGGAATTGAATATTAATGCTGAAATTAATATTGTGCATTGCCCCCACAGATATGAGATGTGCATTGGCAACATTGATAACTTGCATTTTAGTAGAATTCGTTTTCTAGCCATTCCTCTAAACATCAAAATAATCTTCAGCAGCAGGTTTACTTGGTTCACCTGGTTAGTGAAAGCAAACTCATAACACGTACACAGAAAAAGGGGTTGAAAAATGCAGGCCGGGGCTTTTAGGGAGCAAAGGAGATTATTCCATGGAGTCAGACAGCATGGTCAAGACATTGAATGAGTACAGAGTATCTTTCCTTTCTTCTCTCTTTGGCTTGGCTTCGCGGACGAAGATTTATGGAGGGGTAATGTCCACGTCAGCGGCAGGCTCGTTTGTGGCTGACAAGTCCGATGTGGGACAGGCAGGCACGGTTGCAGCGGTTGCAAGGGAAAATTGGTGGGTTCGGGTTGGGTGTTGGGCTTTTCCTCCTTTGTCTTTTGTCAGTGAGGTGGGCTCTGCGGTCTTCTTCAAAGGAGGTTGCTGCCCGCCGAACTGTGAGGCGCCAAGATGCACGGTTGGAGGCGAGATCAGCCCACTGGCGGTGGTCATTGTGGCAGGCACCAAGAGATTTCTTTAAGCAGTCCTTGTACCTCTTCTTTGGTGCACCTCTGTCACGGTGGCCAGTGGAGAGCTCCCCATAGAACACGATCTTGGGAAGGCGATGGTCCTCCATTCTGGAGACGTGACCCACCCAGCGCAGCGTGGATTCGATGCTTGCGGACTCTGCCAGCTCGAGTACTTCGATGTTGGTGATGAAGTCATTCCAATGAAGGTTGAGGATGGAGCGGAGACAGCACTGATGGAAGCGTTCTAGGAGCCGTAGGTGATGCCGGTAGAGGACCCATGATTCGGAGCCGAACAGGAGCATGGGTATGACAACGGCTCTGTACACGCTGATCTTTCCACTGACATAGTAAATGAGGTGGTAGGAGAAAAAAATTGGCTGAGATGAAACATGACACCTGAAATGTTTATGGCAGTCAAGGTCAAAAAAAAAAATTACCTGCTCCAGACAGGACCTGGATTATTGTTGGAAGGTTGGGTTGAAATTGCAGATGCTACAATCCAATTAATTTTGGAACTGAGAAAGAGGAAAGGTTGAGAGAATTGTACATGTTAAATCCCCATCCAAGCCACTGCAGGAGTGATTGCTCAGGGGAGCAGGGGAGGTGACGTGGCATCCAATGCAGCAGCCTTTCCAGGACCAGTAGCTTTGTTTCATTTTCTTTTACTCAGAATTATATGGTACAGTTAAATAGTTATATAAATACATAGTTTTAGCTTTTATACGGTAGGATATGACTACCCTACTCAACTACAGCCTACAGTATTTAAAGTCATTTAGATGCACATCTATTTACTTCCGGGAATATCTGCGAGTCAAGCTATACGACCATGGGCTGCAGCGGGGACTAGGCCAAAAAGCATCAGGATCGCAGAAGGAAGCAGTGCGCGTGGTGGAGGAAGTGTGGCAAGCGAGTAGAGGATCGTAATAGGCTGAGGGCAAACCCCTGCAGCCTGACTCTTCCATCCATCTGCTTACCAAAGTCTGTTTCCTGGTGAACAAAATGGACGAAATGCGACTCGAGAGGTCAGCACAATGTGAGTATGGGGACTGCTGTGTTTTGCTCTTCACTAAAACGTGGCTCTGCGACAGATTGGCCACCATTCTGCTGGATGGGCTCATTTTATTTTGGGCTAACAGAGATGCTGCTCTGTGTGGCTTGTATGTTTACATCAACACAGAATGGTGTAAGGACTCTATTCTGGTCTCCAGTCACTGTTCAGCACTGGTGGAATTTGTGACCATTTGATATTGACCATCTTATCTACCACGAGAATTTGCCATGGTCCTCATAGTTGTAGTGTACATCCCCCCCCCCCCAGCGCTAATGCTAAGGAGGCAATCTGGGAACTGTATGGGGCTATAAGCAAACAGCAGACCGCACACCCTGATAAACTGATCATCATCACTGGAGATTTCAACCAGGCGAACCTCAAGTCAGGGCAACCTAAATTCCATCAGTATGTGGATTTTGATACGAGAGGGGCGAACTCATTGGACCTTATGTATACAAACATTTCCCACGCGAATCGGGTGGAGCCTGCCCCACCCCCAGATACACAGACCACATCTCTGTAATACAGACCACTCATCAGACACTCCAGACCAGTTCTGAAGCAGGTTAAAACCTGGCCAGCAGGAGCCCTTCATGCACTTCAGGACAGCTTTGAGCTCACAGACCGGCACATGTTCAAGGAAGCAGCAACCAATGGCGACTGCATCCATCTGAAATGTGTATAGCATCAGTGACCAGCTACATGAGTAAGCACACTGACGACATCACTGTCCCCAAGGTCATCATTACTCCTTCCAATCAGAAGCCATGGATGACTGAAGAGGTGTGTATGCTGCTGAGGAACCGAGACACTGCCTTTAGAGCAGGCAACAAGGTAGTCTCAGCTATTGCAAGAGCCAAGCTGACTAAGGACATCAGGGAATCAAAGCCTGCGCATGCCCAGTGCATTCATAGCACTTCCTTGTCAGCAAGGACACGCGATCCATGTGGAAGGGCATCCAAGATATCACCAACCACAAACTACACCATCTGCCTGTGCTGGTGATGTCTCCCTCCCAAATGAACTGAACAACTTCTATGTGCCTTCTGAGGTGAAAAACAATGTGGCGGCGAAGAAGACCACCTCCAAATAATCAGGTGCTGTATCTTACAGTGGCCTATGTGAGGAGAGCATTAAGCAAGGTCAACCTTCAGAAAGCTGCTGGACTGGATAACAGAGAGCACAAGGGATGTGCACCTCAGCTGGCAGATGTTCTCACCGACATCTTTAGCCCCTCCCTGAGGAGCACCGTGGCCCCAACATGCTTCAAAGCCACCACCATTGTTCCAGTGCTGAAGAAAGTGTCTGTGCCTTGACTCAATGACTACCATCCTGTCGCACCAACATCTACAGTCCTGAAGTGCTTCGAGAGACTCATCATTGGGCGCATCAAGCTCCTACTTCCCCCGTCTTTGGATCCCCCTGCAATTCATTGTGGAATGCTGTTTATTGACTTTAGTTCAGCATTCAACACAATCATACCCAGTACCTGATAGGGAAGTTGAGCCTGTTAGGTCTAAACACCTCCCTCTGCAATAGGATTCTTGACATCCTGTCAGAAAGACCTTAGGCAGTCCAGATCGGAAACAGCACTTCCAAGACCATCGCATTGAGCATGGGCACCCCCCCCCCCCACCACACCCACCCCCAGGGCTGAGTGCTTAGTCCACTGCTGTTCACACTGACTGTGCAGCAAAATACAGCTCAAACCACAGCATTGAGTTCACTGACAATATGACCGTGGTGGTCATTATTAGTAAGAATGATGAGTGAGCGTACAGAGATGAGGTGCAGCCGCTAACAGACTGGTGTAGCGCCAACAACCTGTATCTGAATGTTAATAAAACAAAAGAGATGGTTGTTAACTTCAGGAAGGCCCGGAGGGATCAGTCTCTGCTGACCATTGACGGCTCTACCACTGAGGTCTTCAAGAGTATTAAGTTCCTTGGGGTTCACTTGTCAGAGAATCTCACCTGGTCCCTTAACACCAGCTCCATAGCCAAGAAAGTCCAGCAGTGCCTCTACTTCCTTCAAAGGCTGAGGAAAGTTCAACCCCCACCCTCCATCCTCACTACATTCTACAGAGGATGTACCAAGAGCATCCTGTGCAACTGTATCAACACCTGATTTGGAAGCTGTACCACATCGGATTCCAAGACCATGTAGAAGATAGTGAAGTCAGCAGAAAAAAATCATTGGGGACTCCCTTCCTACCATGAGGGACATCTACAACACTCATTGCAGGCAAAAGGCAATAAACAATGTGAAGGACTCCACACACCTCCCATGTAAACTTTTCTCTCTTCTGCCATCTGGTAGGAGGTACCATAGCACTCGTGCCCTTATGTCCAGATTGGGCAAAAGTTTTATTCCCCTGAATTCCCAGAATATATGTAAATAATGTACCATGGACTTGCACTGTATTTGTCTTAATACATTAACTTCTATTTTGAGGGGAAGTCACGTGATGGAGTAGTGACCGGTAAGAATAGTAAAAAAAAAGGTAGAGAAAAAACAAAGTCACTAACACAGAAACCGTAACAAATTGAAAGTGAAAGTGTGGAGAAACTGGCAGCAAAGAAAGAAAAACCAAAATCAACGGGAAGAAAAGAAGAAGGAAGGACGTCAGAAGAGGAAGGTGAAGGTCTTACCGGTACGAGGAAGCCCGCCATAGAGAGAGAAGCCCGCTCCCTGAGGTCAGTGGAAACCCCGAACTCAGGACTACAAAGATGGCTCACGGAGCCAAACAAAAGTGTGCAACTGTGAATCCTCGCGCATGTGGGATGCACAAGACAAAAACAACACCGACGGGAGGGGGGACCAGCTGAGGAGTAAATCTCCACAGCCGAAACAGACAAGTATAACACGGCAGCAAGACTCTCAACAGGAAAACATAGAAAATAACGGGAACAAGAAGAAAGAGAATAAAAATAGGAAATCAAAGAAACAACAGATGACCAACCCAGAGGAAGAAGACCAACACCAAGACACTTCTAATAAAAATAAGAAGAACAAAAATACCCAACAAAATAAAATAAACAACCCAACAAGAAAACCAGAAGAGACAGAGGTAAAGAACACAGATCCTGGAGTGGAGACAGAAGAAGAGGAGGGAGAACACAGAGAAATGGAAGATGAAGGGAAGGGCAAGTACATGGATATTTTTTTTAAAAGAATATATGGAAACAGTAAAAGAATGGCAGACACAAGAATTCAGTGAAATAAAAAGAATAAAAAGTACAGAAGAAAAAGTGAATAGATTAGAGATGGTCATGACAGAAATAGGAAAAAGAGTAGACAAGGTGGAAGAACGAGAAACAGCCATAGAAATGGAGGTAGATGACTTAAAAAACAAATTAGAAGAATCTGATAAAAAAAGTTAAAGAAACACAGGAGCTGTTAGCTCAGAAGATAGATATAATGGAAAATTATAATAGAAGAAACAATATAAAGATAGTGGGCCTTAAGGAAGATGAAGAAGGCAAAAATATGAAAGAATTTATAAAAGAATGGATCCCCAGGGTCCTAGGAAGGCCAGAATTACAGAAAGGAATGGAAATAGAAAGGGCACACAGAACATTAGCCCCTAAACCACAACCACAACAAAAACCAAGATCCATTCTAGTAAAATTCCTAAGAAATACGACAAGAGAAAATATATTGGAGAAGGCAATGAAAAAAATAAGAGAAGACAAAAAACCACTGGAATACAAGGGTCAAAAAATTTTTTTCTATCCAGATATAAGTTTTGAACTCCTGAAGAAGAGGAAGGAATTTAATGTAGCAAAAACGACCCTATGGAAAAGAGGTTATAAATTTATGTTAAAATACCCAGCGGTACTTAAAATAATTATCCCGGGGCAGCAAAGCAAACTATTTTCGGATCTGGAAGAAGCACGAAAATTTGCAGAACTACAAAACAGACAGAGAGATGAAGAGATGTAACAAGAACAAAAATGACAACTATATATAAATATATATATATATATATATATATATATAAGCAACAAATTAAAATGTACTTTGAAATAAATACGGAATCAGTGAAAAATAAATTTATACTATGGGACGCAATGAAAGCATTAATCAGAGGACAGATAAGTTATGTAACTAACATGAAGAAGGACCACAATCGAGAAATAGAACAATTGGAAAGGGAAATAACCAATACAGAAAAAGAATTAGCAATAAAGGAAGATACAACTAAAAGAGAATTGTCAGACAAAAAAATAAAATATGAAACACTACAAACATATAAGGTGGAGAAGAACATAATGAAGACAAAACAGAAGTATTATGAGCTAGGAGAAAAAATGCACAAAATACTAGCGTGGCAGCTTCAGACAGAACAAACTAAAAGAACGGTATTGGCATCAAGGGAAAAGGACAAACAAATTACATATAACCCTACAGAGATCAACGAAAACTTCAGGGAATTCTATGAACAACTATATCAAACTGAAAACGAAGGGAAAGAAGACAAAATAGATGAATTTCTAACTAAAATTGAACTTCCAAAATTACAAACAGAGGAGCAAAATAAATTAATAAAATCATTTGAAATAGAATACAGGAGATATTAAAAAAAAACTATCGAACAATAAAACACCAGGAGAGGATGGACTCCCAATAGAATTCTATAAAACATTTAAAGACTTATTAATTCCTCCTCTCCTGGAAGTAATCAAACAGATTGAAAAAACACAAAACATACCAGATTCATGCAAAACAGCAATAATTACAGTAATACCAAAGACGGGGAAAGATCCACTAGCACCAGCATCATACAGACCAATATCTCTACTTAACACAGATTATAAGATAATAGCTAAACTATTAGCAAACAGATTGGCTGACTGTGTACCAAAAATAGTAAATCTAGACCAAACTGGATTTATTAAAAAAAGACGAACAACGGACAATATCTGTAAATTCATTATCTTAATCCATGCAGTACAAGGAAACAAAACTCCAACAGTAGCGGTCACTTTAGATGCAGAGAAGGTCTTTGACAGAGTAGAATGGAATTATTTATTCAAAATACTACAAAAATTCAACCTAGCAGAGAAATATATTAATTGGATTAAAGCATTATATAAGGGACCACTGGCAAAAGTGACAGTAAATGGATATATATCAAACCAATTTAAATTAAGCAGGTCAACTAGGCAGGGATGTCCACCATCTCCCTCACTGTTCGCGTTAGCTATAGAACCACTAGCAGAACTGATAAGAACAGAAAATAAAATAAGAGGGATAAAAATAAAAGAGAAGGAATATAAAATCAGTCTATTTGCAGATGACGTTATAATATACTTAACAGAACCAGAAATATCAATAAAAGAATTACATAGGAAATTGAAGGAATATGGAGAAGTAACGGGGTACAAGATCAACGCAAATAAAAGTGAAACAATGCCAATGAATAATGTGGATTTCACAAAGTTTAAGAAAGAATCACCATTTAGATGGCAAACACAAGCAATGCGATGCCTAGGTATACAACTAAATAAAAATCTCGGCCATCTATATAAACTAAATTATCATCCATTAATGAAAAAATTACAAGACGACTTAGACCATTGGAAAGACTTACCACTAACACTGATAGGAAGGATAAACTGTATTAAAATGAACAGTTTCCCAAGGATACAATACCTATTTCAGTCATTACCAATTCACCTAACAGAGAAATTCTTCAAGGAGCTAAAGAAAATAATAAGGAAATTCTTATGGAAAGGGGGATAATCGAGGATAGCACTAGATAAATTAACAGAATGGTACAAACAAGGAGGCTTACAACTACCAAACTTTAAGAATTATTATAGAGCTGCACAATTAAGATACCTATCAGATTTTTATCAAACAAGGGAAAAACCAGATTGGACCAGATTAGAACTAGATAAAATAGGGGAGAAGATACCTGAACATATACTATATAAATGGGATGAAAAATTGGTGCAACGTAGGAATTCACCGGTATTGCATCATCTGCTCAACATTTGGAAGTAAATTCACGTAGAAAGGAATAAAACAAATTACCAACTACCAAAATTAATATTGACGCAAAATCAACTAATCCCTTTCACAATAGATAACCTTTCCTTCAGAGAATGGGAGAGAAAAGGGATCAAAAGAACAGAAAATTGTTTTTCGGGAAATAAATTATTATCCTTTGAACAAATGAAGGATAAATATAATATAACTCACAATACAATGTTTGCATACCACCAACTGAAAACCTACTTGAAGGACAAATTGGGAAACAGTCTGAGGTTACCAGAAGGAAGCAATTTTGAATATGTGATTACAAACACAATGATAATTTAAAAATTTATAACAAACATGTACATCAAACTGCAAGAAAAGGAGAACGAGGAAACAAACGGTAAACCTAAGCAAAAATGGGAACAAGATCTAAACATAAAGATAAAGAATGAAACATGGGAGAAGCTATGCTCCGGAACTATGAGAAATACAATAAACACGAGGTTACGCATGATACAATATAACTGGATACACAGGCTATACATCACACCTCAAAAGTTAAATAAATGGGACCCAACAGTATCAGACAGATGTTTTCGCTGTAAAAAGGAAACGGGAACAACAATTCATGCAATTTGGACATGTGAGAAAGTGAAAAAATTTTGGGAAGATCTAAACCAGATATTAAATAAAATCACAAAAAGCAATATACCAAAAAACACAGAGATCTTCTTCCTAAGTAATATAAGAAATAAAGAATTTGGACTCAATTTGGATGGAGCACAAAAAAAATTTGTTATGATATCCCTAGCTGTAGCAAAAAAATATATTATGTCAACCTGGAAATTAGAAGACAACTTGAGAATACAACAATGGTACATAGAAATGAATAAATGTATTCCATTAGAAAAAGTAACATATAATTTAAGAAATAACATCACAATATTCGAACAAATATGGGAGCCATACATGAAATACAATAAAGAAATGACAGAAGGAGAAGACAATAAAAAGAACTGACTCAGTAAAATTTCTTGTTTATTTTTATTAAGTGACAACATTGTTTAACCGGTTTAATGTATCTTATAGATTGAACTTCAAATAAATGGGGAAGCGGGTGAGGGAGGGAGGGAAGGGAGGGGGGAAAAAGGGGGAGAAAATTACACTGTATATATTCAAGAGAAAAAATGCCTGTATCTATCTTGGTCAATATAGTTTATAGTGTGAAAAATAAAAAATTTTTAAAAAACTTCTATTTTAACTTGTATTTATGTAAATGTGCTCCACGGTCCTGGAGAAACACTTCTCATCTTTACCGTGCAATACATGCTATGAATGGCAATTAAAGGTCACTTGACTTGCTTCATACTGACATTGGAGAAACTTTTAAAAGCATCAATTGGGGAAAATGTATTGGCCTTTGGAAAAATATCGGTTAATAAACGAGACATGGCCACACTGTCTGTTGGTGTACTTCTGATGGAGTAATTATCTCCCTCCGCACATTCCAGTCTTTTACCACCCTGTACAATCAGTTTCAATCTTGTCCAGTCTTTGATGTTCATAACCTTGAATAAGCTTGGCCCACTAACATCAAACACAGGATAGTAAAAATGAATTAAAATCAACAAACATTTGTTAAGGACAAAGCATGATTGACTAACCAGATTAAGTGGTTTGTTGCAACATCAGAGGAGTTGATGAGGGTACTGTGGTTGATGCTGTGTACACCGACTTCCAAGAGCCTTCGTCGAAGGGCATTTTTCAAAGTAGACTCATTAGCAAAATTGAAACTAATGGGGTTAAAGAAATGGATGTAAATTGGCCAGGAAATCAGAGAGAAGTGGTGAGTATTTGTTTTTGACACTGGAGCAAAGTGTGCAATGGTAGCATTTAATTTTTTTTTTAAACTTCAAATTACAGCATGGTAACAGGCCCTTCCGGTCCACAAGCCAAATTATATCCATGTGACCAATTAACTTTGGAACATGGGAGGAAACTAGAGCATACAGAAGAAACCCACATGGTCATGGAGAAAGACAGTAGTGGATTCAAACCTGGGTCGCTGGTACTGTAGCAGCATTACGCTAACTGCTAAGCTCACCAGGTCACTGGTGATGGTCCAATCACATCTACAAGCTGAACTTGGGGACAATTTCGAAGTGTGCAAATGAATAAAGACTTAGAAATATCATGTGCAGCAGGGATGGAAACAGGTTTCAGGAGAGACCAGATGGACTGAATGGACTGAATGGTTATGGCAGAGCAACTGAAATTCTGTTGGATAGAACAATGAAAGAGAATCTCTTCTTTGGCTTGGCTTCGCGGACGAAGATTTATGGAGGGGGTAAATGTCCACGTCAGCTGCAGGCTCGATTGTGGCTGACAAGTCCGATGTGGGACAGGCAGACACGGTTGCAGCGGTTGCAGGGGAAAATTGGTGGGTTGGGGTTGGGTGTTGGGCTTTTCCTCCTTTGCCTTTTGTCAGTGAGGTGGGCTCTGCGGTCTTCTTCAAAGGAGGTTGCTGCCCGCCGAACTGTGAGGCGCCAAGATGCACGGTTGGAGGCGAGATCAGCAGACTGGCGGGGATCATTGTGGCAGGCCCCAAGAGATTTCTTTAGGCAGTCCTTGTACCTCTTCTTTGGTGCACCTCTGTCACGGTGGCCAGTGGAGAGCTCGCCATAGAACACGATCTTGGGAAGGCGATGGTCCTCCATTCTGGAGACGTGACCCACCCAGCGCAGCTGGATCTTCAGCAGCGTGGACTCTATGCTGTCGACCTCTGCCATCTCGAGTACTTCGACGTTAGGGATGAAGGCGCTCCAATGAATGTTGAGGATGGAGCGGAGACAACGGTGGTGGAAGCGTTCTAGGAGCCGTAGGTGATGCCGGTAGAGGACCCATGATTCAGAGCCGAACAGGAGTGTGGGTATGACAACGGCTCTGTATACGCTTATCTTTGTGAGGTTTTTCAGTTGGTTGTTTTTCCAGACTCTTTTGTGTAGTCTTCCAAAGGCGCTATTTGCCTTGGCGAGTCTGTTGTCTATCTCGTTGTCGATCCTTGCATCTGATGAAATGGTGCAGCCGAGATAGGTAAACTGGTTGACCGTTTTGAATTTTGTGTGCCCGATGGAGATGTGGGGGGGGGGGGTGCTGGTAGTCATGGTGGGGAGCTGGCTGATGGCGGACCTCAGTTTTCTTCAGGCTGACTTCCAGGCCAAACATTTTGGCAGTTTCCGCAAAACAGGACGTCAAGTGCTGAAGAGCTGGCTCTGAATGGGCAACTAAAGCGGCATCGTCTGCAAAGAGTAGTTCACGGACAAGTTTCTCTTGAGTCTTGGTGTGAGCTTGCAGGCGCCTCAGATTGAAGAGACTGCCATCCGTGCGGTACCGGATGTAAACAGCGTCTTCATTGTTGAGGTCTTTCATGGCTTGGTTCAGCATCATGCTGAAGAAGAATACATATAAACTAAATGGCATAATGTTCAAGACATAAAGCCTGCATCTGGCTGTAGACTTGATGATCAAAGTGGCAGGACTGGTTGAGAATCTTAATTTTTGGTTTCACAGAGACAATGGCAAGGAAGTAACAATTTGGTTATTATATGAAATGTTGTATTGGTCTAAACTGGCTTATTCTGGCCATTTTGAAGTTTCTATCTGTGCAGCACAACAGAAAAATATACTGCCTCAGCAAGGAGCAGAAGAAAAAGAATTATACCAGGGATGAGAGACTTCAATTACACATTTCAATTAGAGTAAAAATTGTATTCCTCAAGGGGTAGCAGCAGGGCTAGCGTACTGGTTAGTGTATCATTATTGCAGCACCAGTGATCGGGACCGGGGTTTGAATCTCGCACTGTCTGTAAGGAGTCGGTACGTTTTCCCTACGTCTGCGTGGATTTTCCATGGGGATCCCGGTTTTCTTCCACCTTTCAAAACATACGGGTTTTAGGTTAATAGGGCAGCATGGGCTCGTGGGCCAAAAGGGCCTGTTACCGTACTGTATGTCTAAATTTTAAAAAGGAAGGATAGGAGAGAGACTCGATTAGACATGTTCAAAATATTGAAGGCTTTTGATTAAGTGAAGAACAACTGTCTCCAGTAGTAGGGGATTAGTGGCCACTCTATTAGATTTGAGTTCAATAGGGAAAAACATTTCACTCCTTAGGATGCAGTGGTCTGGACTATACTGCCTGGGAGCAAGGCAGAAGCAGATTCAATAATAATACTCAAAAGGGGAATACAATTAAAAAAAACTGAAAGGCTAGAGGTGGGAAGCATTCTCGAGTGGAATAAAAGTCAGGTCAGGTACACTGCTCAATGGCCTCTTCCTGCACTGTATCATTCTAAAATTCATTGGGCTGCATGATAAGGTTCCAAATTTGAGGTGTAATTCAACTGGTTCACTGTCCTCAGAAAGGGTGAGCACTTTAATAGATGCCCACATCCCCAGATGGAGGCACTGGGGAAGCCATGGATGCCTGCTCATGACTGCCATCTAGTGTCCCTGCTGGCAATAATGTTGGTGTGATTGTCAAGGAAGGACAGTATCAAGTAATGCTGAGATGGGTACATCACTCTCAGATTCACATCAAAAGGAACTGCCAGCACCCATATAATTGTAACCCAGACTCCAGGAAGTAAAAGGTCAAATCAGAGACTAATGTTCTTGCAGTCCTCATTCATACCAGAATGAGGCAAGAGATATAGTCAAGCACCACTAGGCGAGTTCTGAATCTATTTTTCTCCAACAAATAACCTCACACACGTCATCCACTCTGGGGAGAATTGAAGGGGTAGATTACTGCCACTAAATTCATCCAATGGTTCCTGCTCTGTTTCTAGACACTCTGATTCCAACTAGTCAGTAAATAGCCATCCTGATTGCCCCAGAGTGGCTTCCTCTGCCAATCACCTGACATCAATGTTACCAACACAAAATAGATTCAGCACAATCCAAGATGCCACTTAAACAATAAATAACAACTAAAAGGTCAGCTCTATCCATTAATCTGGCCACATCACGAGATGAATAAAGCACTAGTGAGAGTTTCCACCAATTGCTCTCATTTCCAGGTCTTTGAGAACAAAATTAAGGTGCTGTTTTCAGAATTAATTGGAGTGTTTACAGGTTTATGAATATATTATTAACATTTACCAAGAAACAAACTCCTGAACCATCAGAAAGCAGTTGTTGGCAGGACGTAGTCATTTACAAAAAAATGTTCTTTTAAGGATAAATATTTTAACCAACTGCTCTGTTGACATGGTTCTCGCTGGTGACACAACTCCTCAGACAGCAGTCGCTCTACCCCAGGTTGTGTCTGCAGGCTGCGTTGCCAGGAAGTACTTCAGAACCGAGTCTCAACCTTGCACTGAATCCACATGTGCAGACACATTTTCCATTAGGAGCCCTGAGTAACAATCTGGAGCAGGAAGCATGGCTAATTTTACTCTTTCCTAGTGGAGGCATTTTTCTTTAACTGTGAAGCAGTTCCAACAGTCCACTGGTCAAGTTTTCCCTCAGATTCTTCTGACCTCCCAGTCCTTTTGAAGACTTGTGAAGAGACACCTCTTCCCATTTGGAAGTTAACAAATGGATAATAAGCAGTTGTGAAAGTACCTCAATTGTCTTAGGAGTAAGGCTGTATTGGTAACTGTGCTTATTTAACATATTTGCCTCTGCCACTATTTCACTGGCCCATCCCAGCTTAGTTTCATCTCTGAAAATAACATTATCCCAAGCCTACTTTTGCCCATCTTCAAGTGACTCACTTGGTTTCACTCTGAAAAGTATCAAAGACTATTCCAAAGGACCTAGTGGATGAGGTGGGGTTAATCATACTAACAAACAGTATTAAAAATCCTGCTAAAAATTAATGAAAACATTTTAACACATTGATAGAACATTTTATGCTTCAAAGTTAACCTCAGTTGAATTGAAAGCGCCTGTAAAGTGGTGTAGTTCTAACATCAAAATGCAAAAGATGAGATGAACTTCACAATGATGGAAAGGCACTTTATTTTCGGCTTTAAAGATCTGTAGAATGCTGGTGTTGACTGAAGACAAATGGACACATTGCCCAATTGGCCTCTTTCTTTGATTCTTGAGCTGAGGTTGTGACAGGCATTTGAAGTGTCAGCAGTGGTCACAATCCTAGAATGGAAGTAAAAAATGGTAACATCAACAGATTCAACCAAGGCAGAGTGAAAACAAAGTTGGGAAACTACATCATCAAGAATGAAAATACAACAGAGCAAGGTGAAAGATGTGAGACAGTGAAGGAATTGTTATCAGAGTAGTTTTCTATCTGTACCTGTCCCTTTGAGGGAGATAAATGAATAAGGCATATTTCAAATGAGAAAATTGCTGAAGTATCCTGGTTAAATAACTTGTTTCTGCTAAAATGGAATTCTACTCCCTTTGGGCTAAAGCTTCTGGAACAGTTCCAAGCCAGTTTCCCCACCATTTCAAACATAGTTAAAGAAAAGTATTTATTAAAATGGAAAGATAAAAATTGAAATGTAAAATTATGGTAAAGTTAAATCAAAATGTCTTCAGAAAATTATTTGGTTAAATGTATTTGAAATGCGACAAGCCATTTTCAAAAACTTATTCAACGATGAACTCATGACCTGTGCTTCTCCAAAAGATTCAGCAGTAAATATATTGCCTACGTAATTCTGAACAGGATGGTTCCAGGTCGGAGGCCAAGATAATCAACCATTTTGCCCCTGGGATAAGGTAAGGCTTTGAAAACTGAATCAGCCAGTGGACTAGGCAGAAGGCAGTGGACGGAGCCCAGGACATCACAGGCAAACCCCTTCCCACCATTGAGAACATCTATGGGGAACACTGGAGTCAGAGAGCAGCAGCAATCATCAAAGATCAACACAAGCCAGCTCACGCTCTGTTCTTGCTGTTGGCATCCAAAAAGAGGAGTAGGTGCCACAAGACTTGCACTGCCAGGTTCAGGACCAGCTGCTGCCCCTCCACCATCAGACTCCTCAACAGCAAACTCAATCAGGGACTCATTTAAGGACTCTTACTTTTGCACTTTATTCTTTTTTTTCCTCTCTGTATTGCAGTCAGTTGTTTACATTTGTTAGTATACTCTGGATTCTCTTCAGATCGTATAAATCTTTCGCCTTTTTACTAAAGTTGTTTACGTTTGTTTATTTGTTTACTTGTGGACAGTTTTTTTTACATTACCAATAAGTGTTAATTCTGCCTCACCTGCAGGAAAAAGAATTTCATGTGATGTCATGTACGTATTCTGACAATAAATCTGAAATCTGAACCTGATTGATCCAGTCAACCCTCTTGTCAGAGACTACATGTGGACACTGGCAATGGCAAATTAGGATTGGCCCTCAGTTCCTTTCAACAGATTCTTGAAACCATTGAGTCCTTGCCAGTTTGCACCATTGGATGTCTGCTACGTTGGACAAAGAGTCAAATTCCTGTATTATGATTCTCAGCAATTATTGCCATTTCACCATGAAAAGAATCCTTCATCTCAGTCCCAGTGTCCATGGGTGTTCAGTTCTCAGCAGGGATCATTTAGATAGAGTGATCAGGCAATAGATAGCTATTCTATGTGCAAGTCCAAACACATCCTTCTTTTAGTTGTTTTATGTAAAACCCTGATGTCTTATTTCCCTTCCTAAATGCATACAAGATAAAGCTCAGGAGCTTGAGTCCAGTTCATATCAATGTTGGCTTTCCTAATGAAGGAATCATAGTGCTATGTCAATGTAACTGAAATTATAACCCATAGGCCTGCATTCATAAATCATGCTTCAAATCACACTGACACCCTGAGAATAACTTAAGCCTTTTTTACCCAGAAATCCCGCAATACTGCTGTAAAAAAGTCCCATCATTAAGCCGGCTTTGCTCTTTTACACTGAATTAATTTGGTGCTGTGACTATCTTCAATGCCAACTTAAAGGCAGGACTCAAATAACCCCCCCATTCTGTGTTCATACCTTTTAAACACCTTCCATTCCGTGTTCATACCTTTTAGATACCTTCCATTCCGTGTTCATGCCTTTTAGATACCTTCCATTCCGTGTTCATGCCTTTTAGATACCTTCCATTCCGTGTTCATACCTTTTACACACCTTCCATTCCATGTTCATACCTTTTACACACCTTCCATTCCGTGTTCATACCTTTTACACACCTTCCATTCCGTGTTCATACCTTTTACACACCTTCCATTCCGTGTTCATACCTTTTACACACCTTCCATTCCGTGTTCATACCTTTTACACACCTTCCATTCCGTGTTCATACCTTTTACACACCTTCCATTCCGTGTTCATACCTTTTACACACCTTCCATTCCGTGTTCATACCTTTTACACACCTTCCATTCCGTGTTCATACCTTTTACACACCTTCCATTCCGTGTTCATACCTTTTACACACCTTCCATTCCGTGTTCATACCTTTTACACACCTTCCATTCCGTGTTCATACCTTTTACACACCTTCCATTCCGTGTTCATACCTTTTACACACCTTCCATTCCGTGTTCATACCTTTTACACACCTTCCATTCCGTGTTCATACCTTTTACACACCTTCCATTCCGTGTTCACGGAACTGCGTGGTGCAAAAAAGGCACAATATTCCCACCTTGAAGAGGCAGTGTAAAAGGGGTTTTAGATTGCATGCATGTAGACATTCCCTTCCCTGAGGGGAGTTCTTCGACAATCACCAGTGCAGTTGTCATCAGGGCTCCAATCAGACACTGTACTGCTCTTTTCTTCACTTACTGCATCAAGTATGTTGCACTGATAAATTTGGAAACAAATCAATATTTCTTTAAGTAATCAGTTTAAGGGTAAAACCAACAGAGAGACAGCTGCTAAATTGCTCATTATGATATTTATCTAATTCTCAAAGATCATTCTAATGCACATTTATTTCTCATGCAAGTCTACTTTTTGAAATAATTGACAACATAACCATAATTAAAGACAGAAGTGAAATATACAATTCAAATTATTCTCAAAGTTCAGTAGGTAGTGTGGCTCAGAGTCAGAAGGTTGTGGGTTCAAACTCGATTCCAGGGTCACGAGCAGAAAGTGGAGAGAATACTGTAATATTTTTGAAGAGACGGTAAATTAACTCTGGGTCCAGTAGATCTCTTGGCATAACACAAAGGTAGCTATTAGGTTTTCTGGATCAAATGGTAGGGAATTCATTCAGGGAAAGGAATGGCACATCCTACTCAGGGCACCGCAGAGAATTAAGAAATGCAGCCTTTCTCAAGTCTGTGGTGTGACTATAAGCAGCATTACCCAGATTCTTAAAGTCAGCAATCAAAATTAAAAAATGTTTCTCCTAGAAGGAGCCTATTTAGTATCCAGACCAGCATGAGTTCCTCAGTAATCTAAAAGCAAGAAGTTGCAAGTGCTGCAAATCTGGACTGAAAGCAGAAAAATGCAGGATATACCGACCAAGTCGGCAAGGATCTGTGGAGGAAGGAACGGAGTTAACACTTCAGGTCAATGACCTTTCATCTGAATTTAAAAAGCGAGAAAGCAATTTTACTTCTAATTTGCAGAGAGGAAGAATGGGTAGAGAGAATGGAGGATAGATGCAGACAAAATAATCCATAAGGCACAGATGCTATTGTGCGACCAAAGAGGGAATAATAAAGATGTTAATCAAGGTTGATCAGCATGGTAGAACTATAGAGGAAGATGAGCAGAGGAGATAAAAATGCAGGAACTGTGAGACTGTGAAATAAAAGTGAATGCTGGAAATATTCAGCAGGGAAATGGGTTCCTCAACCAACATCATTAAACTGACATATTATCATCACTTTGTTTATGGGAGCTTGCTGAGGGCAAATTGACTGTCATGTTTCTTGCATTGCAATAGCAAATGGTCTTCAAAATCAGTTTATTGTTTATCATGGAATTTGGGACATACTCTGAGCGGCTTGTTACGAACACACACACTAATTTTAAAAAAAGGAATTCCACTTACATAATGCCTCTATTTGTCTGTCACAGTGTCCTCAAGTGATTTATAGCCAATTTTTATGGTGCTATTCTAATATAATGTGTGGGTATGACAACGGCTCTGTATACGCTTATCTTTGTGAGGTTTTTCAGTTGGTTGTTTTTCCAGACTCTTTTGTGTAGTCTTCCAAAGGCGCTATTTGCCTTGGCGAGTCTGTTGTCTATCTCATTGTCGATCCTTGCATCTGATGAAATGGTGCAGCCGAGATAGGTAAACTGGTTGATCGTTTTGAGTTTTGTGTGCCCGATGGAGATGTGGGGGGGGCTGGTAGTCATGGTGGGGAGCTGGCTGATGGAGGACCTCAGTTTTCTTCAGGCTGACTTCCAGGCCAAACATTTTGGCAGTTTCCGCAAAGCAGGACGTCAAGCGCTGAAGAGCTGGCTCTGAATGGGCAACTAAAGCGGCATCATCTGCAAAGAGTAGTTCACGGACAAGTTTCTCTTGTGTCTTGGTGTGAGCTTGCAGGCGCCTCAGATTGAAGAGACTGCCATCCGTGCGGTACCGGATGTAAACAGCGTCTTCATTGTTGGGGTCTTTCATGGCTTGGTTCAGCATCATGCTGAAGAAGATTGAAAAGAGGGTTGGTGCGAGAACACAGCCTTACCTCTCGCCATTGTTAATGGAGAAGGGTTCAAAGAGCTCATTGCTGTATCTGACCCGACCTTGTTGGTTTTTGTGCAGTTGGATAATCATGTTGAGGAACTTTGGGGGACATCCGATGCGCTCTAGTATTTGCCAAAGCCCTTTCCTGCTCACGGTGTCGAAGGCTTTGGTGAGGTCAACAAAGGTGATGTAGAGTCCTTTGTTTTGTTCTCTGCACTTTTCTTGGAGCTGTCTGAGGGCAAAGACCATGTCAGTGGTTCCTCTGTTTGCGCGAAAGCCGCACTGTGATTCTGGGAGAATATTCTCAGCGACACTAGGTATTATTCTATTTAGTAGAATCCTAGCGAAGATTTTGCCTGCAATGGAGAGCAACGTGATTCCCCTGTAGTTTGAGCAGTCTGATTTCTCGCCTTTGTTTTTGTACAGGGTGATGATGGTGGCATCACGAAGATCCTGAGGCAGTTTACCTTGGTCCCAACAAAGCTTGAAAAACTCATGCAGTTTGGCATGCAGAGTTTTGCCGCCAGCCTTCCAGACTTCTGGGGGGATTCCATCCATACCTGCTGCTTTGCCACTTTTCAGTTGTTCGATTGCCTTATATGTCTCATCCAGGGTGGGAACCTCATCCAGCTCTAGCCTTAGGGGCTGTTGAGGGAGCTGGAGCAGGGCGGAATCTTGGACTGAGCGGTTGGCACTGAAAAGAGATTGGAAGTGTTCTGACCATCGGTTGAGGATGGAGATCTTGTCGCTGAGGAGGACTTTGCCGTCTGAGCTGCGCAGCGGGCTTTGGATAAGATAAGCGTATACAGAGCCGTTGTCATACCCACACTCCTGTACGGCTCCGAATCATGGGTCATCTACCGGCACCACCTACGGCTCCTAGAACGCTTCCACCAGCGTTGTCTCCGCTCCATCCTCAACATCCATTGGAGAGCTTACACCCCTAACGTCGAAGTACTCGAGATGGCAGAGGTTGACAGCATCGAGTCCACGCTGCTGAAGATCCAGCTGCGCTGGAGGGGTCACGTCTCCAGAATGGAGGACCATCGCCTTCCCAAGATCCTGTTATATGGTGAGCTCTCCACTGGCCACCGTGACAGAGGTGCACCAAAGAAAAGGTACAAGGACTGCCTAAAGAAATCTCTTGGTGCCTGCCACATTGATCACCGCCAGTGGGCTGATAACGCCTCAAACCGTGCATCTTGGCGCCTCACAGACTTGTCAGCCACAAACGAGCCTGCAGCTGACGTGGACTTTTTACCCCCTCCATAAATCTTCGTCCGCGAAGCCAAGCCAAAGAAAGATTCTAATATAATGTAACGGTCAATTTGTGTACAGTGAGGTTCCACAAATCTGGTTACGAGCTGTAGCTTGAGGAATTAGCATTGACCCAGGTCACCAGGGATAATGTTATTCTTCTCTTTGAAATAAAATCCATGGGATATTTTACCTTCACACAAGGATACACAGGCAGGATGTTGGTTTAAAATTTCATCTGAAAGATTGTCCCAACCATGTAAGGAGTTTGTACGTTCTCCCCGTGTCTGTGTGGGTTTTCTCCAGGGACTTTGGTTTCCTCCTACCGTTCAAAAAATAAATGTACTGGGAGGGGTAGGAAATTGGGGGTAAAATGGGTGGCACAGACTCGTGGGCCGAAATGGCCTGTTACCATGCTGTATGTCTAAATTTAAAAATTAAAATATTTTTTATTTGCAGATATATTTTCCACTGCTAAACATATTTCAAAATCAAACCTCTTTTTAAACACAGAGTTGTGGCTGTGTAAACATTCAACTAAGCACAGCTATGATGCAAGTTTCAAATACCCAGGGACAAAACTTATTCATTCTATTTATATATACAAATCTAAATCCAAGTATAACAGCCCTTTCTAAATCAGGTGTTGATCAAAATTTAAACAGGGGAGCAGTTTTCAGCCACATTTATTCACTTCATTTTTCCTTTGATTGGATTATATTTCCTTTCCAAAAAATGGGCCTTTCAAAATCATGTATTTTTATGTGAATGTATAGTCAGTAAAGTTATCTGTAAGACAGATCAAACGGAGACCAAAATCATCCTCAAGTGAGATCCAAATAAACACATGGCGACCAACAGTGTCTCTGTGGTTAGTGCTCTTGCCATCAGAAATGGAAGGTTGTGATTTCAAGTCCCACAGCAGAGATTTGAGCACTAACTCTGGACTGAAATTTGAGAGGATCAGTGTTATCAGATGTGCCACCTTTTGGATGGAATGTTTAAACCGCAGCTCAGCCTGCCAAGTCAGTTGATTGAGCAGTGAAGTGTGCTGACCAATATTTACTCTGGTAACATCACTAAGAATACATTCTTGGGAACATTTTGTGTGCAAAAATTGACTGCATAGTTTCCTACATTCAAACAGTAACTACCAAAAATACTTAATTGATTGAAAAACTGAAAGGTGCCACATGGTCAGAAGACATTGTTTATACTTTGACAAGCTGCAGATCAGGGATAAGGACGAGGGCACCCAGGCAAACTGTTAGCAGTCCTACTGATCCCTTGATTGAATTCGTTAACACTATAGACCAAGGATGAAAGCCTCATGACTTCAGATTCCCTGCTGCTCATCTCAACAAGCTCATCAACAAGTCTGAGATGCAATAAACTACAGATGCTAGTGTGGTAAACCAGTGTATGTATGTTTAGCTGTCTGGACA
This sequence comes from Narcine bancroftii, assembly GCF_036971445.1. Lineage (NCBI taxonomy): Eukaryota > Metazoa > Chordata > Chondrichthyes > Torpediniformes > Narcinidae > Narcine > Narcine bancroftii. The sequence goes on along the minus strand of NC_091473.1, from coordinate 90,977,417 downwards.
CACCCCTTTGGCTGACTGCACCTGTGGCTCCTCCCACAGATTCCTGAATAAAGATGACTGTCTCACAGTGCCCTCCCCAGTTCAGGACAGTTGACCAGCATGGACATGCCTCCATTCTATTGCTAATAAAAGCCTGCCAGTTTTACATAACTTCTAGTCTTTTGGAGCTATTGGCAGTGCATCCGCTGGAATCAGAAACAAAACTCTTGAAGGATTCTGATGAAAAATGTCCACATTTCTTTTTCTTCCACACATGTGTTCCTCAAAGACTAGCTTGGCTGAGCCAATATCAGAGCCCTTGCGATATTCGTTATCACATTTTAAAGCAGAGACCACAAAAACAGGGGAAAGCACAAGTATCTATTGTACCGCAGAGAATCTGAAAATAATACTACAGGTTCAGTACGTAGTAACCAGCTGCAAGACAATTCTGTGTGATCAAAGGAACATGGAACACCACAATTTTTAAGATTACCTTTCCAATAATAATTAATTACATTTTGATATTTTAAGCAAAATGTCTTGAAAGCAAATGGTTTGGCTGACAAATATTGGAATCCTTTCCAAACATATTGCTTGTCCAGGAACAGTGGTAATTTTGACTTAAGTTCCCTCAGTGTAGATCTTCAAGAGGATGAGAAATGTCTAGCTTTTGTGGGATGCCCAATGTAAAATATCCAGTCCCAAAGGATCCAGTCTCCTTCCCTGTTAGGAAGCCTCACCTCCCAAGCTATGCACACGTCATCATCAGAGATGTGAGAACAGCCTCATTTCATCTACAATGCAGCTATGAGGCCTGGCTTTTTTTTTTAAGGTTTCTGGCAATGACTGGGACAAAAGGCTTGGCTAAAATAAATTTGTGCAAATGAATGCAGCAGGGCGTGAAATGTTACATTTAAAAAAGAGAGGCATGCTGAAGAACAAACAGAAATTTGATGAGAAGAATCACATCATTTATAATATAGCCAATTAAAGTTAATTAATTCCAACATAATGTTGACATTAAGGATTAAAGAGAAAGAACGTGTTAAAATACCAACTTTAAGACTCGGAGAAGGGCAGGGAGCCCAGCAAGGAATTTAGTGGGCCTTTACTTTAATGATGCACTCTTACAACTGGCTATGTCCAACTGTCAATAAAAAAAATGTAAACATAGAATTTACATATTTTTCTGTTCAAAAATGTCTTCCTACCTTCCAGAGTGGCCATTCACACATGAACGACCAAAACTCGAAATCTCCATTTCCTTCCGTGAGTTTAGACTGAATACCGGAAGTGCGGTAATTGAAGAGGCGGGACTTGCAAATACGAGCTATTCATGAGCCCGTTGTTTCTGTAATGCCTGCAGGTAACTTTAGTCTGCAGGTGTTCAGGAAAATTTACTAGGGGTCCAGGAGGTAAAATCTCGGAATGGGAATGAGTCCCTCATTTCCGTTCTGATCTTTTTACAGACTGCATTCCAATAATTTGGGAATAATTTCCTGGGACACAGAGGCTGTTTAAAAAACCTAACTGTCTCGAGTGTCAGTGATCACCTCATTTCCAATGGGATCCTGATGTACAATTTCCACCCTCAATGACCACACTGGGATCAAGATTTCAAATCTTACAATGTTGTGATGACAACCAGAATACAGATAGCTAGTCCACATCTTCACTCCTTGAAAATGGATGCTAAAAAACTTCATTGGCATTGATAACAAATTATTTGGACTGAGATGCCCACCATTAAATAACACAGAAGGCAATTTATCCGATGACTAACTTATTACGCACATGTTACCCTCCAACCAGCAATACTTACATGATTGTTTTCTTTAACATCTGTGAATGAAATGAGGTAAAACTTGTATTTTAAGGACAAACCGACTACACAACAGATCTGTCATGCAAATGCGAGGTGTTCTGGTTTCTGCCCACATTCCAAAGACGTATGAGGTAGTAGGTTAATTGGTCACATGGGTGCATTTGGCAGCACAGATTGATGGGCTGGAAGGGCCTGTTACCGTACTGCTTCTCTACATTTTAAAAAATTAAGTATTTTGTCACATTGCAAGAGCATCAGATGTAATCATTTGAACTCTCTGCCCTCTCCCTCAGTAAACTGAAGGCTCAGTAGGTAAGCTCAAGCCTGTAATAGCCTGCAGGATTTAATCAGTAAAGCCTGTAGTTCAAAAGCTACTTAGCTGGTTCCAGCCATCATGCATACATCCCAGAGACACAGGGGATGGAAGGAATCATTCACTCAATTGCAAGGAAAAGGGAGAACGTGAATGGTTCCTTTTTTATTCACTAACCCTTCTTAAATAATGTGTACACAGATTGTGGGAGAAGTCAACTTTTAGCCAGAATGTGAAAGATCCACGATTGCCTCATTGCTTGCAGTTATTATCCAGTTTATGTGTCAGAACACAAGAAATATCAGTTAAAAATGAGACAACCAAAAGTTCAGCAAAAGAAAACAAAACCATGGAAATATAATTTAAAAAATGAGTCATGTACATGCAGATATTTTTGCATATTTGGACATTGAACTGGGATATGAGTTGAACACAATGTTTATGTAATTTGGTTTACGTTGCACACAAACATGCCATTCAGGAAATTTATCTTGATTAAATGGATTTTTAAAACAAGTACAAGACCAAGCTTACTGAAACTTTGCACTAAAATGTAAGCAAAATGGTGCTCGATTTTCTTTTTGACTCCTTCACAATCATCAGAATTGACTAGGCTGGAGTCCACTTAAGAAAGTGTGAGTTTATTACGCAAAGGTAACTCTCAAACCAGCAATCCTCTCATAATTGCTTTCTTTAACATCTGTGAATGTCTCTTGGCTTGAACGATCCAGCCACATAATTCACCCTTATGCATGGAATGTTAAAGAGCAGGAATCAAGCGGCTTGCTGCCCTGCTTCAGATTAGCATTCAGGAGTAATACAGTGCACTTGGGTGGGGGGGGGGGGGGGAACACCATTTATTCTGGGACACTGCATTTCAAGAAGTTGGCCTTGCACACAAAAGACATTTATAACATCTATAGCCAGAGAAACCTTTACAAAATATGTACGATATTAATCCGTGGCTGGGGGTGGGGTGAGGCTGTGGTTGAGGCTTTAAAGACATTAAATAGGAAGCCTGTCGGCACACTTTCTGTTCACCTTCTGGCCCCTGAGCTTAATGGTCACAGAATCAACCCATTCAGCACAATGCAACTTTGATCTTTTAGCCAGCTCCAATCAATATTAAGATAAGGCTGTTCAGGATCTGACTCTTTTAACAGCCACAAATCAATTCTCTTTTACGGACTCAGTTTTAAGTCAATGATCCAAGTAGTGCCAGAGAAGCTCCTCTTTTCCACAGCCTCAGGGGCCAATTGATAAATCCTTACAAGTGTTGCAACCTGTCACTAACGAACAAAAACAGAAACAACCAATTTCCATTATTCAACTGCAAACCAGCACTCTGTTTACCTCCAGGGTTTTCTCCAATTTCAAGGCATGCTTCAAGGAGCTGCTGCTCACCCCAATCCCAGTTGACTAGGGGTTTTTTCCACTCCCTAGCCTGGGCGGACATTTTTCTGAGTGTCTAGATGAGAATATCGAAAGGCTCTTCAGTTATATTTGGCCGGGGTTAGTCTAGATGAGAATATCGAAAGGCTCTTCAGTTATATTTGGCCGGGGTTAGGGGGAGGAGAGGAAGTTGGGGTGAGATTTTCACAACTAAGGAAAACCTAATTTACAAGTAACAAAACCATACTTGCTTCTCGCTCACTCCCGCTCCCACACTGGGGCTGCTGGGAATCTTCCTGGTTTGCACAACTCAAGGCCACAACAAATGCTGACACGTTTATTCACTGTATCTTTGCTCATTTGCTCATTGACCTGTTTTTAAATACTTGATAAATAACAACTAAATGAAATCCCAACAATGTTATGAATCCTCAGTAGATTTAAAACAAAACTAATGAGAACAAAAGTTCACAGGGACAAGAGTAGTAATGAAAAGTGGTTTTAGTAATCGGTAGGAGAGGAAGTACAAAGACAGAGGGATCTTTTTGTAAACATCTTAAAAGCTAATTGTTTCCGACCCATTGAAAATTGCTTCAGAGGAATTCATGAGCTAAGAGGTCTCACTTTATTTAAGCCTCCACCATAGACCCATAAAGATCAAGATCAGCCAGGAAATCATTCCACCTTTACTCCTCAGTTCACCTGAATCAAAGAGTGCTAGGAACCCAAAGATAACATCACAAAGCCAACTGAGTAACTCACATACATCCACGTTGCCATTCATTTAGAAGTGACGTTAAATAGATACTCATAGCGTTCAACCTTTTTAAACTTTTTTTTTATTTTCTCAGATTTGTATAAATTCAAACATACCATACAATCTCTTCCAACACCAGTATAACATCTAGAGTCCACTTTTATCCCCCCCTTACCCCCTCCCCACCCCTCTTGCCCCGATACAACATAAAATAAAGTCATATAAATTATACAGATATGAAAAACCCAAATACCGATGGGGTCAACGACCCCTACAGTAACGTAGGAAAAACCCTAGGAGAGTGATTTTTAAAAAAATCTATGGTAACCGAATAATCAAAGGTAGGGATTTTTTTTAATGGCTAACAGAGTACATTGCCTGCATCATGTCATATATCATTGATCCAAATCATTTTTCTGTTGGGAAGGATTGTTTCATTCACCTTATTCCGAAGTAGGATAGTCATATCTGCATACCAATATATTTCAGACAAGGTCGTCACACTCTAATGAATGTGTCATCTTTCCTCCTTAAATTTTACGAGATTTTCTCCAGGGGAATGCAACTCTGCATTTTCACAGTCCATCATGTAACATTTAGTTGGGACTGCTATACATTTCCTGGCTATCGCCAAGGTGACCTTTACAAACTTAATTTGATATTTGGACAGTTTAAAACACACATCCATAATGTTCCCCAGAATCTAAAATTCCGGATCTTGTGGAAAATCCATCTTTTTAATTATTTTTCAGAATGTCCCCCCAGATCCTCCCAGAAGGATCTCACCTTTGTGCAAAACCAGGTTGAATGGTTCTAATCCCCACACCACACCTAAAGTACATTAATGAGATTTCTGGTTTAGATTTATGTAGTTTTTGTGGTGTGAGATACAATTAATGCAGAACATTGTATTGCACCATCCTGTACCTGGCATTAATAAGAGCTGTCAATGCTGTCCAAATACAGGTCTGACAAACACCATTCATGGATTGTTGTGCCCAAGTCCATCTCCCACCTTTCCCTCGACCTGTGTAAACCTGGCTTCAGGCTCTCACTTTGGAATATAAAAACATCATTGCAATAAACACATACATACCCCCTTCAAATTAGAATTTCCATATCATTACACATGGGCAAGGCCGTAGATGGTTCCAATTTGTCCCTCAAAAAAGATCTTAGTTGCAGATAGTAGAAGAACGTTCTATTAGACAAACATATTTATTCCTCAATTTCTGGCAATAGGTATCCAGGATCTTATTGTCCAGAGACAAGGGTGCTTTGGGAGATATACCCACCTTCAATCCAATACTTTGATTTATTCTTTGCCATATCAGAACTACATACTTTAGTATGGGGTTATCAGTTTTTTCTTTGAAATTAATTTAGTGTCCCATTTAAATATTAACTCTCCTGCTATTTTATCACCTACCACATGAATTCAATTTGTGCCCAGGAAAGGGTGGGGGGGGGGTCCCCTTCCTCAAAGAGTAAGGTGATAAATCTCACCTGGGCCGGCTAGTAATAATTTTTTAAATCTGGCAATTTTAAAACCCCAAGTTTGTATTTCCAAGTCATTTATTCCATGGAGATTTTTGCCGCTTTATCATTCCACAGGAACTTTCCGACACATCCGCTGAGCCTCTTAGATGTTGTCTGGGACAACAGATGGGTAACAACTCAAATAGATATTGTAGTCATGGCATCACCCTCATTTTGACACAGTTAACTTTGCCCACCAATATTATGGGCAGAGTTCTCCAGCTACTAAGGTCCTCCTCAATCTTCTGGAGCAAAGGGGGATAATTAAATCTGTACAAGTTGTGTAAATCCTTGTCTATTTTTATCCCCAGATATTTAATGTCTTCTTGCAGCCATTTGAATTTACTTCCCTGTTGATATTGTCTATAATCCCCCTTCGACAGAAGCTTGAACTCACTCCTGTCCAGATTTACGTTATACCACGAGACCTTCCCATAATCCTCTAGTGGTGGTCCTCAGCCTGGCCAATGACCACACCCACCATCCAGGTCCATCAAATAGATTAATTTTGTGTTCCACAAGGCCCACCTTGAACCCCCTTATGCCTCCACCAGTGGCTCAATGGCCATTATGTACAGTGCTCGGGACAATGGACAACCCCGTTTACTGGACCTACACAATGGAAACACTGGAAACATCTGCCTGTTTGTAATAACTTTTGCGTGGGGTTTATAGTAGTGTCCTGACCCAATTAATGTTTGTCCCAGTCCAAATTTCTCCAGCATCTTGAACAAAAAGTCCAACTCCAGTCTGTCAAAGGCCTTCTCTGCATCCAGAGCGATGGCTACTCCTGGATCCACACTTGACTATGCCAGATGTATTATATTAAGCAATCTAGCAATGTTGTTTGCTGATTGCCTCCTTACTACAAATCCAGCTTGATCTGGATTTGTTGATTTTGGAAAATATACTGACAGCCTATTGGCCAATGGTTTTGCTACAATTTTATTGTCTGCATTCAACAATGAGATGGGCCTTTAAGAGGAGGGGCTCATTGGGTCCCTGTCTTTTTTTTGGGATCATCATAATGATTGCTGTTGAGAAGACTCCAGGAGGGTATGCTTCTCTGCCGCCTGATCCACCACCTTCATAATTTAAGGGATCCTTGAACTCTTTATAAAATTCCATGGGGGGAACCATCCTCCTCCAGTGATTTGTTAGCTTGCACTGAGCCAAAGGTCTTTTCAATCTCCTCTCTAGAGAAGGAGGCATTCAGCCCCTCTCGATCCTCTGGATCCACATTTGGTAGTTCCAATGGCAGAAAGAAATCAACTATTTTAGTGGAACTCCCACCCCACCCCACAACTCTGATTTATAGTCTTTTTTCCAATTCCAACAGGCTATTTCCTGTTCCAAATTGTTGATCTCCTGCATATGTGTCTTTTTAATATCTTTGGTATATCCAATTATTTGGCCCTTTAAATAAGCCTTCAATGTGTCTCATATTAGGAAATTATCATCAGTAGAGGGACAGTTCAACTCACAGAACAACTCTATCTGAGCTTTAACAAAGCTACAAAATTCCAGTTTTCCCCACAGCAATGGGTTCAGTTGCCATCTAAATGCCATGGCCTGCTTATCTGGCATTATGATGGGCATGGTCAAGGGTGAATGGTCCGACAGCAACCGCCCATGTACTCAATCTCCACTAGTCTACTCTCCAACTGGGCTAATGCCAAAAAAAATCAATTCCTGTATAGGAATCACATTGTCTCAAGTAAAAGGAATAATCCCTTTCCCTCGAATTTAGCCTTCTCCAGACAGGTATTAAATTCAGCTCTTTCATAAATGCCAGGGTGGTTTTTGCCACCCTGGATCTTATTACTTTCTTTGCTGATTTATCCCTGACCGGATCCAGGCATAAATTGAAGTCCCCTCCAATCAAGACATTCTCACCATCCATCCCCTCATCCCCATTACATTCAAGAAAATATAATGTATAAATAGTTTGTAATCAAAATCGGGGCACAAATATACGTGAATGTCCATGATTCAGAGTATATTTCACAAATCTCCAAGCCGGGTCAGCATCCACTCCTTGGACCACCACTGGAACATACTTCCCTATCAGGATAGCCACTCTCCTGGCCCAGGAACTGAAGGAGGATGTTGCCACCTGGCCCACCCACCCCCCTTTAACTTTATATGCTCTTGCTTTGTAAGGTGGGTCTCCTGCAGAAACAATATGTCTGCCTGCATCCTTTAGGTGTGCCAAAAATTCTTTTCTCTTTATTGCTCTGTTAATCCCATTCACATTAAAACTTACAAACTTAATTGTATTATCCATTACCCCAGAGGTAATGGATTACCCCTTCCTTCTATTCACCTGGCACTCGTCTTCCTTCCCGTTTATCTTTTGTTGACAGCTGGTGCAGACCACCATGCTCCAAGCCAAACCTAAATGAACTAAAAAAAAACTAGAACTAACAATTCAAAGAAATACAAAAAGTACCTCCAACTAATCCTTTCCTTTCCCCTTCCCATCTCCCCCCTAATCTACCACTACCTTTCTTTGTGCCAATGCCCGAAATATTGGCACCAATTTTCCCACCATTTTGGGGCATGCCACACTTACGCTAGTCTCTCCCCCGCCTTCTCTTTGCGTTCCCCATAATAATTCTTCTTTTAACTTAGACACTCTTCTTTAGACAGTAACACAGTTAAACACAATGAAACATACCCCTCATAATCATACCATTTATAGTATATACAATCAATAATTCCATCAGTTCCCTGCCAGGGTCGCTGACTTGGACCCAGGTGGGGTTCAAGAGACCAGTGGGCCCACTCTATCTCCAGATCATTTCTATTTTTCTCCCTCCTCAGGAATCCACTTTTTGAAGAACCTCACCAGGTCTCTTCCATCCATACCTTCCATCACCCCCATGACCTCAATGTTATTTCTCCCTGCTGAAATTTTCTTTTCAAAATATATACAATATTAATAAAGGCAAAATAATAAAATATACATAACAAAATTAAAGTAAATACACAGTATGCTGCATTTTAAATTCTATCCCTTATTATTAAATGTGATTATCCATTAAAATGATTATACATATAAATCAATTAAATACTATTATAACAAATCACATTATATCTTAATAAGGTCTAAAAAAAAGGGGATATTATACAGAATAATTATAATTAAACTCACAAATCCACTGATCTAAAAGAAAAGAAACCTAAAACTTAAACCTAAAACTAATCTAACCCCTCCCTCTAATCAAGGTTACAAATTGATATCACGTATTCATATTGATTTATTAGATTTAAGATTAGCCCCAGTGGTTAAGATTAAAAATGACTGGGAACATAATCTTAATATAACTCTTTCAGATGAGGATTGGCATTCCACTCTTAATTTGATCAATGATTCCTCATTTTGTGCTAGACATTGTTCATTACAATTTAAGGTGATACATGGAATTCAAATGTCTAAACTTAAATTATCCCATTTCTTTGCGGATGTTGATCCATTTTATAAAATTAGTAACATTTTTGAAGCCTCGCTAATTCATGTTTTGGAATGTCCTAAATAATTGGCAGAATATTTTTAATTCTTTGTCAACTATTTTTAAGATTAAAATAGATCCCTTCCCTTTAACTGCGCTGTTTGGTTTTTCACATGAACCAAATAAACTTGTATCGGAATCTCAAGAGAAAGTTTAAGCTTTTAGCACATTGATAGCCAGACTATCAATTTTAATGAAATGGAAAGATGAACTCTCACCGACTCATACACAATGGCTACATGATCTAATGTCATATCTAAGCTCAGAGAAAATTAGGTATAGTATCAAAGATTAAAAATAAGTTTCAGTTTGAAAGGGTATGGGGCCCGTTTATTGAATATTATCATAATTGCCAGTTTGAGAGGACTTGGGTGCTCGAGGGCTGATCCGTCTATCTTATTGAGGTCACGACTAGATCCATCTTTGCATTTTCTTTGCAACCGTGCTGAAATTTTCGAGAGTGCCAATTTTCTCCTATTTTTTTTTCCGTCCTCCACATGTCTGTCTTTCTCTCCTTCCCTTTTATTCAGCTTTTCTTCCACTCTTTCCATTCTTTCTTCTGTTACTTCTACCCTGTTGGTTGCTATCTAGTTTCTCTTTAGCCCTTTTCACACTTGCAAGTGATCCCAGGAACTGACCGCCAATCGGCCTCTAAGTGCCCAGTGTGAAAGCAAAATCAGCTCAACGCTGTCGTCAGATGGTATCATCTCATGCCAGGGAATGACAGCCTCAACCCCTAGTATAATGCCCGGTGTCAGCAGATGCCAACGTTGCAATCAGGCAAGTGTGAAATGGGTAATTACATTGTGGGATTGAAATGACCCAAGTTTTTGCATGAGTGTAGGAACACGAAGGAAGAAAAGATTAAAATGAAAATTTAAACTTTGCCATAGAAAGGTAGCAGCAAGAGAGAGAGAGAGAGAAAAAATAAAAAGCAATAGTGGACAATTTTTAAACAGAGCAGGAAAGTTGGTAGCACTATAGTGTACAATTCATAAAGACCATGGGAAAAAAGCAATGGTGGATCTGATTTCCCAGAATGCCGTGCGGCAGAGAAACCCCTCTATGAATGCTCCATGCATGCAGCTGAGCATACAGTCCTTTCTCTGTGGCGTGGAATTCTGGGAGGACAGGTCTGCCATCACTTTTTCCCAAAGTATTTATAAATTGTATGTGATACCGCTACCAACTTTCCCACCTTGTTTAAAAACTGCCCTCTATTACTATTTATTGCTAGCACTTTCCCATGGTCCCTTATAAAGGTTTATATAGGTCGGCAGAACACCAGGGGCTGAAGGGCTCATACTGTGCTATACATAAAGCTTCATTATGTTATAATTAGGCATGATTAATTTTATTCAAATATAAGATCATGACGTCACCAGTACAAGGTAGAATAGTCCTAACCCCGGGATGTCTCCTTTCAAGTGTGAAAGTGTTCAGTGTCCCAGTTAGGTGTGGTCAAGTGTGTAAAGACAAACCCCCCATTCCTATTCCAGGACACTGAATCACCAATTTAGTGGGACGCAAGTGTGAAAGAGGATTTTGATGGTATTCTGGCCTGCTACCATTTATTTTTATGTAATGCTCATCTGATGGAGCCTTTCTCTTTTGTTCCTCTCTTTCCTCCTCCTCCCCTTCTGACTCGTCCTCTTCTTCATCCAAAGTCTTCGGGCTAACACTGCCCATGCCTCTTCCTGCTGTTCTTGACATCCCAGCTCTTCCCTGTCCTGCAGCCCGCCATTCCTGACACCTTGCGTACCCCTCACCACCTCCATCTTCTGGGCCCCACGTGGACTGGCCTTACCAGGTGAGTGTCTTTTATTCCTGTTGTTGTTGCTGCCACCACCTTCACCGCCCCTCCAGTTGAACCACCCATTGGCCTCTGTCACACCTCCACAGTAGCCCAATGGCTCTCCTGCCACCTTGCTCACAGCCCTATACACTCTGTGGTTGCCCGACAGTGCTCCTGCTTCCTCGCTTGTGGTCCTCTCCGCTCCACTGTTGCCTGATGGTATTTCCGATGGCTCTCCTGCCTCCTTGCTTATGGCCCACTAAGCAGTCACCCGATGGCATTTCTGACAGCACTTCCGCCTCCTTGCTCACAGGCCTCTCCACTCCGCAGTTGCTTGATGGTGTTTCCGATGGCTCTCCCACCTCCACACTCAGGCCCTCTCCACTCCGTGGTCGCTTGACAGTATTTCCGATGGCTCTCCCACCTCTACGCTCACAGCCCTCTCCACTCCTCAGTCACCCAACGACGTTCCTGATGGCATACCGCCCTCCAAACTCGCGGCCCTCTCTAGGCCCCCTTGCATTCCTGTTTCTGCCCCGCTCCTGGCAATAGCCAGGAAATGTATAGCAGTCCCAACCTCACTCACCCCATTGGGTAAGTTTTTGACACGCAGGATGGTCTGGGGTTCCACTCCGTCATTGCCGCTGATGTCTTCATGGGCCTGAGGTCAGCCTCCCTCTCCATTCCACCATTTTCTCTTCTATCTTGATTCATTGCTTTTTTCTTTCTTCCCATTCTCTCTTGATGTTTCTTTATCATTTCTTCAATAGTTTCTTTAAAGGAGTTCTTTTTTCTGCCTTTTCCCCTCTTTCTTCTGGGGAGCTCTGCTCTTCACCTACTGCTTCTCCGACACCATCTTGAAAGCCAGCAGCCAATTTCTGAACTATCACAGAGCAGGAGGGTGGGGGGATCTGGTACTCGTGTGGCCCTTATCTTGTGTCATCTACGTGTGCAACCAAGTTGTGTATAGAACCTGGATACGTGCAGGGAAAACACTAAGTATGACCATAGTAGGTTCTCCCTGTCCCATGTCTGTGAAATACAGGCCTAGCCTTCTTGCCATGCCATAGTCTCCTAGTTGGAATTCACCACACTATCTGAAAGGTTTCTATGGAAAAACACTTTGCAACAAAAGTCTGTCAGGTGGTGCTCTGCAGAAAATGTCCAGAAGATCCTTCAGGAGGAGGGGAAGTGGATCCTGTTGGTGGCTTCCTAAGGAGGACATTCAAGTCATTTGTCAGGCTCATGGCAGGAAGGCCAAGAGGCCCCATCAGACTCTCACACATGTGCAGAGACCTAATGCCATCACATGCCATGGCTATTGTAGTGTGGATGAAACTGTTACTCCTTCTTCATGGATGTGTATCTGTCCAGGTCTGGAAAGAGATGCAGTGGTTTTTGTTGAAATTCATCAAAAGAGCTCCCAAGACAGCCTTCTGAGTTCTCTGGGCCATTATCAGGGTCACATATCGAGACCGCTGCTGTAAGATTACCAACTCAAGGAAAGACTCACCTTGCCTGAAACTTGCTGATCTTCCAGAGCGCGAGATGTCTGCAGCGAATTCTGCCAACTGGCATGATGAAAGGTGTAGGAATGCATTCTGAGGGATTCACTGAAGGTTTACTCAACCACCATAAAGAAGCTATTGTGAAAGACCAGTCCAGGGTCCAACTACCATTGATCCCGTAGCAGCTCTCAAATGCTTCAGGGATGATATGTTTAAGGATGAAACACAAGTGACATTGACAATGTTTAGATTAATGTATTGAATTGATTGGTACGGTGAATCAAGATGTTGAGTTGTATTACAGTTAATATAAAAATGGTGTACTTTTAGAAAAAAACCTTGCAGAACCACAGTATTTCAGGGCAGAAAACCTATTGAGTCTGGACTAGTATTTTCCTCCACGTGAATGCTTCCCATATCCTTTGACATTCCTGTTTTAAAACAATCCAGTTACCTTTTTAAAGAACTCATCAGCAATACTAGTGCCCATGCAAGTATGCCTGGTGCACACACCAGAATGGGTAACTGCTTATGTGTGCACAGGAGATAAGAACGAAAACGTGTGTGGTTGAGGGAGTGAATCTGTGCAGATGAGTGAGCATGTGCAAGTATGCTAGAATTTGTGTGCAGACAGGTTAACATGGCACATGAGCAAATGCACCCATTGCAGGAAAAGAGCCAGCTGATTCCTGTATTCGATCCAGGATTTCATTCTGGCTGCAAGTGAGCTTTAAAAGTAACTGTTGCAAATTTTCAGGCCATCCAGCTGCAAAAAGTCAAACTTCTCATTTTTAACGTGAAGTGCTGGAGAAATATACTGTTTCAAAATATGCTGTGTTACAATAAGACCAGACTAATCTGCCATTTGCAGTGTCATAATTTCTGTAATCAGATCCATTTCCTTTACTGTCCTCTTCATCCTGTAAGGTAAACTCATTGCTATTTACAAGTGATGTTATGCAAGTGTAACTTTCATAATGTCAGCCTTTATACCAGTGGCAGAAAAACTTACCCGGCACAGCGCAAAAAGAGAACAAAAGAGAGAAAGTAAATTGAGCACGTGTGTTTTTGTGCATAAAGGTCAGGGGAATAGGGATTAACCTCTGATCAGATGCATATTTGGAAAGCTTCTGCTGGCACCATCTAGGTGCACATGTGTAACAGTTGTGTGGGCAAAATGTCACAAGATCACTAATTCCCATGAAACTTTATTCAGAGGGTGAAAGGGAAAATGCTCAAAATAAGTTCATTTTAAGAAAGTAGGCCACATTCAGTCCCCTTCTTCCACTTGCAATATTCAAGAGTTCATTGTGATCCACACCAGCCACAAATTGAGAAGAATCCAAGAAGTGCAGTGTCTGCCGAACACCCACTCACCCCATTCCAGCCCTCACTCTTTGCCTGTTAGTTTTCCTGTGGTCAACTCGACTTTGTTTTGTTTGCTTGCCTCAGCCTTAAACTTGAAGTGTCTCAAATTCCATCTATATGATACAATTTTAAAAATGTCTTTGTGGTCACCACCACTAATCATTATAAATTGTTCATTGCAATTTTGGCAAATCGCAGCACAGACTAAAGCATTAACCCTTTCGTGGACTGATGAAAATTAACCCTTACTTTGCTACATCAATTAGAAGTACATTGTGGGCCTGAACAATGAACAGAGAAGAGATGTTCTGCATTTTACATCAGTCAAGTTACCTCACAAATCCATCTGTACATTTTTATTCAGATAAAAGTCAATGGTCTGGAGAACAGGACAGGAGTGAATTTTTAAGCACTAGGTCAGAGGATGAATCAAAATACCGTGTTTGAATGATGATAGAGGAAGAGGAAATAATGACACAAGATACTTTATGAGATGAAAGTATCATGTCAGAGTAAGTGATGTGCTTCAACAAGTCATGACTTCAACAGTGAAGATGCTATTAGATGTGGAGAACAGCTTTGCTGCCAGTTTAGAAGCACAAGAGAAACAGAAGTTCAGAGAAGCAATGACCCTTGCAGGATGAACAGACAGGAGATGGACTGCTTTGTACAAAAGATAAGGCTTCACTGATAAAATACGGATTTGCTGCCAAAATGAGTTACAAATTTGCAAGCTGTCGTTCTCCAGCACCTGATGACCAGGAAGAACAGCACTCTGAAGCACAAGCTGCAGAATGATTCCCCCCCCCCCCTCCCACCACCACTCGGCCTTCCAAATATGGCAGCTGACTTTCAACCGCCCAACGACTCCTGCAAAGTTGCATTCATTGTACTTTCATTACCAATAATATCATAGACGTTAGGTGTAGGCGTATCATAGATGTTAAACGTCACATGTTGGTAACTTTTTTTTAAATCAGAAGAGTTATATTCCAACTGTGTATGACAACACCAGTGGCTCAGAAAAGGATCACCCTGTACTGTAATTCAAAATGTGTCGCCACATTCACATCAGCTCCGATTTTGAAAATTTGAAACAAACTTTTATTCCCTGCCCAATTCATTCTGTATTTCCTTCAAATTCTCTTTCAGTGTCTGATTTGATTCAACTTTCCATTATTTTCTTCTCCATTGCTAACAGTAAACAGGGACAGGCCCTTCAACCCTGCATCTGCGTCAAACACAATGCCAAAGGTGAAACAAAAATGTTGTGCCCATAATACATAACCCTCTTATATTCCCTGCATATTCATTCATCTAGAAGCCTAAATGCCACTATTTTATCTGCTTTCATCCTTCATCCTGGAAGCCTATTCCGGACACCTACCACTCTGTGTTAAATACTGTCCTGCAAATCTCATTTAAACTTTTCCCCAACCCATCACCTTATGTCCATGTCCTCTCGTGTGTGACCATTCTTTTTACCCTGGGAGAAAGATACTGACTATCTATCCTATCAATGCCTCTTATAATTTCATAAACTCCTATCAGGTCACCCCACAGACTCTGGTGCTCCAGAGAAAACAATCCAAGTTTGTCCCACTTCTCCTTGTAGCTCCTATCTGCTAATCCAGGCAGTATTCTGGTAAATCTCTTCTGAGCCCTTTCCAAAACCTCCACACCCTTCCTGTAATGGGGAAATTAACTCTATATATTCCCTTTACATTTGACCTCCCAAAGAGCAACACCTCCTCGACAGGCCAGATGTCTATTCCTGCTCCTATTTTTTTATGTTCTTATGTCTGGATTTAATGTCCTCTGCCAGTTTTCAGACCATATCTGTAATTGATCAATATTCTGCTGTATTCTTTGTTGTCTATCTACACTGTCCACAGCTCCACCAATTATAGTGTCATTTGGAAACTTACTAACTCACCCACCACATTTTTATCCAAGTAAGTCATTTGTATAAACTACAAACAACCTGGGTCTCAACACCGATCTCTGCAGAACACCACTGGTGACAGACCTCCCGTCAGAACAATACCCTTCCATCACTATCTTCCACCTTATTAGCCAGCTAATTCTAAATCCAAATGATCATTTGCTGTGGATTCCATGCACCTGTACCATCTAGAGCAGCCTACTATGAGGGAGTTTTCCTGTGGTCAACTTCGTATAAACAACATCCACTGCCCTATCCTCATCAACCACCTTTGACACCTCCTCAAAACCTCAATCAAAGACATGACTTGTACCACAAAACCATGCTGATGATCTGTAATCTGATTTTCCAAATGTGCATGAAAGACCCTAAATATCTTTTCCCATAGTTCTCCGGCTACTGATGTCGACAAATTTTCTAGTTCATTCCCATTTCCATGCTTGATCAAAGAAACAACATTGGCTGTGCTCTTGTCCTCCTGGACCTCACCTATTGTCAACGCCCCAGCAGTCTTCTTGCTTGCTGCTTTCACTAACATGGGATTTCTCCCATCAGGAACTTCAGAAGACACAAAACGATCTCTTTCTTAATCTCAAAATACATTAGCATCTCCACACTCTGCTTCCATCACTATCCTCCATGTCCTTCTCCTTGGAAAAAGTACCCGTATAGTACCTCATGCAATTCCACTGACTCCAAGCACAAATTGCCTCATTTGTCCTTCAGAAACATTTTATAACATTCCAAATATCTTCTCACTTAATATATGTCATAATTAGAGGAAAGTTCAAATTTTTAAACGGATAATTGCAACCACCAAAGTATACAAATCATAGAATGTTCTCGACTGAAACGCTAATTCTCCCTAGAGATGCTGTTTGACCTGCTGAGTATTTCCAGCAATTACATTTTTATTCATATTTCCAGCATCTTCCCAAACTTGAGTGTTCCAGAATCTCGGCTGTCCAAGAAGCTGTCCAATGCATACAAATAGAATCATATCAGAAGTAACTGTTCTGGACACTGAAAAAATCTGTCCTTTTCCCACCCTCAGATTTAGGGAGGGGCATTTTTAAGCAAGAAGAAAAAAATGAACAATGCACTAAAGAACAATTTCAAAATGCAGATTCTATAGAAAGCTGGAAGGCCTTTATGCCCAGATCAATGTTCTCATGGAGCTCAACTAGATCAACAGTAACCGACCAATTTCTTTCATTTTCGGAGCACAGTGGATTACTCTCTTAACAAGAGAGGGATGCACCAAGGTTTAAATTTCCCTTAATCCGTTGTTTACTGTAACTATAGCAGGTTGTTTTGCAACTGTAAAATGACCACAAGTTAAAAATCTGCCACTTTAATACTCAGTGGTATGTTTCTAATGGACTCTCGCGAGGCACTAAACTACATTCCATGTATCGAACTCACTTTAGCTATTTGCATTACCTAAATAATGGAACATAACTGACCTGCAGGATGAAATGAAGAGCATTTAAAAACAAACCTTCACTGCTTAATTTTGAAATTAATTGCTAAAACTAAAAAAGAAAGCTCTTTTTTTTAAAATGCCTCAGGTCTGGAGATCTAGGAAAACGTTGATTACTTCGCAAACTTCGAGCATTAAAACTAGTTAGGGAGCTTTTTGTTGGTTCACGCGGTGACTTCACACTGCCAGTTTGTGGAGGACTGAGTGGGTGAGACGTCAAACTGGGAACTCGCTCATCTCCGAATGCATTGTGCATGGACAGGGGCAGCGGTTGCCACTGACACCCCACGGGGAAAGGGCGAAGAGACCGACCTTTCTGCATTTTAGACACTTATTAAGCCGACAGTTTATTTGCCAAGCACTGCCTGGCCGGGCTGCTCCCTGGTTGAAAAAGAAAGCTCCAAATCACTCTTGAAAAGTTGCACGCAAAGCGTTCAGCACATGCTTGAAGGACGACAGAACGCCCGTCTAAAACACTGGAATAGCAATAGAAGGTTTAAAATCAGAGGGCAAAATAAAACCCAACATGAACAGAACTCACACCTCCTACATTTGATGATATTCTCAACACATAAACAAACCCCAATGCATTCAGTTCCGGGAAAAAAAGATGGAAATTTCAATCCTTTGCCTGGTTTTTACCGTTCAAAAAATACTCGAATTGCTAACCTCCTCCTGCACAGTGCAACTCTGAACCAGGTGTATTTCAATCAAAACCTCTCTTTACATTTTAAGTGATTCTAAATAGGGCTTAGCTCCATCAGGGTATCCGAAGTTTCTTCTGTACGAAAGGAAAACAAAAGAGTGATTTCTGCACTCTTACCAGCGGCGACTTGTTGCAGCACCAGGTGGGATCCCAGGACGAGGAGGAGACTTTGAAAGAATACAGCCCCGCCGTGATCCCTGGCTGCCGCTCCGACTTGGTCCATTGCCCGATAGCCTCAGTTCACTGCACGGTCCGCCGCTGCTTTCTGTCGCATCCACGCTCGCTGCAGGGGTTTTTTTTTCCCCCTCGGGGTTCCCGTTGAATGAGAGGGGCTTTGATGCTGCCTATTCAAAGCCGTTTTGCTTTACCCTCTGCAGACACTCCAGCATCACTTCTGATCGCTCGTACGCGGATTGCTGTGGGGATGTACTAACTCTGCCTTCCCGCAGCTCGCAACCCGAAGCCTGGGAGAGCGAGCAGTCGAGTAGCACCGCACCGTCACCCCATGGGCGCAGAGGGAAGTGCAGAGCCGTGGGCGAGTGGGCAAGGGACAGAGAGACAGCGACACCAACCTGCGGGGGAGAGGGTCTGGAGGAACTGCCCCAGAACTCCGCGGGGCGGGAGGGCGGAGGGAAAGCGCCACTCTGATGGGAGGGAGCGAACCCACCAGGCACAGAGGATGAGGGACAGTCGCACCACTGGAAGCTGTTGAGGGTATTCTCGAACTGGCCCATTGCGGGGGTCAGATGGGTAGGTACAAATGGGGAGAGGGGAGTTCAAAACTGTCCAATGGCAGCATGCTCCAAGAGGGAACATTTAAAGAATTACTCTGTGAGGGGCAAAGGAGTGAATGGGGCGAAAGTTGGGGGAGGGGAATCACACGAGGACAATGTGAGAAGAGAGAAAGGGTGCTTCGAATGCAGGGGGCTGGGTGCAGTGCAACATATCTGGGATGTGACTAGCAGTGGGGGGAAAAGTGAAAGTTTGCTGCCCTGAGGGGGAAATGAGAGAAACGTCGAGTAACCCCTTGGGTAAAGTGAAGGGGAGCAGCAAAGAATGGGTGCTTGGGGAAGCAGGAAGGCCCCATGGATGGTTGTGGAATCAGAACCAGCAACAATTGAGGGGTGAGAAGGTTAGGTGGGGTTGTGGGGGCTCTAATGATCGGGAAGGTGATTGATTCAGTGGAGGCGAAGAGTAAGAAAATGTAAGTCAACAATATACTTTCCCACAGACCACCCAATTTGGTGCTTTGGTGTGAACAAAAAGGGGCACCTCAGATTGGGATGGTTTGTCTCTTCCATTGCTCTACCAGGAATGTGGCACAGGGTACGACATCATCATGTCTATCCAACACAGAATCACAGGAACGTTACAGCACAGAAGGAGGTAATTTGATCCATTCCAAGTCAAGTCAATTCAAGTCACCTTTATTTATCATTCATACCATGCTCACACAGTAAAGACGAGATAGCATTTCTCCAGAACCATAGAACATATTTATATAAATATAAGTTAGAAGTTAAACACATTAAAATATTAAGACGTATACAGTAAAAGTCCACGGTACACTATCCACGTATGTTCTGGGAATTCAGGAGCCTGACGGCTTGGGAGAAAAATCTGTTGCCCAATCTGGACGTAAAGGCCCGAGTGCTATGGCACCTTCTACCAGATGGCAGAAGGGAGAACTGAGGTACTGAGGTGTGATTGTCTTCAATGCCAAATTGAAATTAATAAACAGCATTTGAACATACGAGTCCTTGTTTTCCAGGTGGGTGAGGGAAATGGATCTGTAGGTGAACTGCAGGGGCTCCAACAACAGGGGCAGCAGGAGCTTGATGTGCCCCATGACGAGCCTCTCGAAGCATTTCATGACAATGGTCTTTAGTGCAACAGGGCGGTAGTCATTAGGCTCTTTCATGCCATGCCTCCACCTGGAGGCCGGCTATAAGCGCGGAGGGAAAACATAAACTTACCTTTCATGGAGGAGCCCTGAAATGCTGCTCCAGCGCTGCATTCATGTTGAGCGGCGCCTCATAGCGCCCTCCAGAGCCGATGGAGACGGGGTGACTAGTGCCATAACGCCACCCATCATACACATGTGGCAATGGCCTTTTTGCTGACCCAAAATCCCCCACGCAGCTGGAACCATTCGGTATTTACCAGATCAGTTCCAGCTGTGTGGGGGATTATGGGTCGGGAAGACGGCTATTGCTCTGCCGCATTATGAGTCGCAGAGAGCGGTCCTAAAGGCCCGCACTGATTGCCCCCTGACAGTCCCCAGTGACCACCCTTGCCCTGATGCCTCCTGCCAGTCATCCCTGCTATGAGAAGTCATGGAGAGGGGTGAGTAGGTAGGAGAGGGAAGATGGATCATCGCGATATCACCAGCGTGCCCCTAACCAGCCGCTTGCAGTGGCTGTATATTCATGTGAGGCAGTGCTCCGCCGATGATCCTTCCCCGAGAGGGATTGCAATCAGCATCTTGGAGCCAGCCACGGCGCATTCATAGAGGTAAGTCTCCCAACATAAGGGTAGAGAATCTTCGCCTTTACAGTTGGATCTTGTCCCTGCATGAAAGAGCCTATTGAGGCAGGACACAGATGATTTAGTCCAGGCCAGACTTTTGCAGAAGAAATCAAGCTCCCTACTCCCTGAAATCTACCATTTGTTTCTACCTATGCAGTTATCTTTTGAATGCCATGATTAAATCTGTCTTTTCTCCTTCCAACTCAGCCTTACATCTCTGCCATCTAACCCAGAGCTCTGCCCCATGATGTGTGAAAAAAATAATTTCACTTTGGTTATTTTTCCATTCACATGCCTGATGTGAAAATCAGATCAGCAGTCCACTGTCATGTTTCTGAGAAGAAATGGCTCAGGAATATTTCACTCCAGGAAAGATCAACCATTTGCACATCTGAAAAAAATCCTTTATGTTAAGTCATTGAGTCATAGAGATGGAAACTGGACTTTCATCCAAACACATCCTTGCTAACTTGTGACAGATTATAGATATGTTTTGGGGGGATAAATTGGGGAAGTTTTTTTTAAAGTGTAGGTCACATTAAAACAGATCTTATTTTAAATACTGGCGCTAAGAGCCTTTGGAAAAGCTTTGGAGAGTGCCCAAGAGACTTCACTAATGCGTTGTTGTTTACAAAAGGCAACAGATGAAAGAACTCATCAGAGTCAAAAGGCTGTCTGGAGTGAAACTTGCTGTTCTAAGAGGGTTGTGTGGTTTTGCAAGCAGAGAGAGTAAAACAGGCTTTCTCTCAGAGAGAGGAAATTCAGTTCTGCAGTTTTACAGTCAGCAGCAGCAGCTGGGACTGGAACAGGACAAGCTGGAATGCTTGTGGAAAACCCCATTTGGAAGACAGGTTGTGACTGCTTAGTTCAGCCTGGTCAAAGTCCTTGTGGTTCATGCAAGAGGAGAGGACTGGCTGTATAATGTTTCACTTGAAATAAGAGAAGCAAAAAGGAACTCTGTGGTGACCTAAATGAAAGAGGTTATCACCTGGAGAACCCTAATGGGGAAAGTTTCTTCAGCAAGAAACTGGGTGTCCAGCGAACAACAAACCTCTCTCTGAAAACTGACAAGAACCTTTCTGGACGGTAACCATTTACCTTTCAAGGACCAAAGCCTGGTGAACTTCATAAATTTTAAATTCTGTGCATAATATAAGAATTGCCTACAACCAGTAAACTTGGAGGAATGAGAAGTGAGATTAGACTGTGAATCAAAGAACTTTACTGAACTTACATGCACATTACATACACATGCGCTTAGAATTAGAAGGGGGTTAATTTAGGTTAGTTAAGTCGATAGTGATAAGTTAAAGTGTGATTCTGTTTTCATGTTTAAAGATAATTAAAAGCAACTTTTATTTAAATAACCATTTGTCATGGTGAATATCTATTGCTACTGGGATTTGGGGTCCTCTGTTCTCGTAACAAATTAAGGTGTTTTCCTGAATTAGTCACATTTGCTTGGATGGGTCCACATCTCTTGTCCAAATATCTTTTAAACATTGTGATTGTACTCAGCTCTTCTGCCTCGCCTGGCAGATAATTCCATTTACCTACAATACTCTGAAGAAGAACCTACCTCTCAGGTCCCCTTTACATCTTTTCCTTCTGATCTTAAACCTTCCCCTCAGAAATATATGGTGATCATCCACCTTAGCTATGCCTTTCATGGTCTTATTAACCTCTACAAAGTCACCCCTCAAGCCTCTTTCACTCCTAAAAATAAGTCCCCAACTACCCAGTCTTTCCTTCTGACTTGAGCCCGCCAGCCTTGGCAACACCCTTGTGAATCTTTCTACACCTTCTCTGGTTTAATCCTATAGTATGGCAACCAGAACTGCACACAACATTCCAGCTGTAGTTTCACCACCATTTTATACAGCTGATTCCCAAATTTGCACTCAATTCGCCTTTGACAAAGGCAAGTATGCATTAACCTTGCTTTACCACTTTGGCAACCTGTGTTGCTACTTTCAGGGAAGTGTTTAGTTGTACCCCAAGGTCCTGCCATTTATTGTGCAAGTAATGTCAGTCATGTCTTGATTTAACTGCCCTAAAATACATTGCTTCCCACTTGTTAGATTTAATTTCCATTTGCTATTTCTATGCCTACTTTCCCAGTTGACCAAGGTCCTCATCACTTTACACAACCCTCTTCACGATCTCACACCAATAATTTTGTATTCATCCACAAACTGACAAATCTTGCTGCATGCATTCTCATCCAAATCATTAAAATATTTTACTTTTCATCTGTTGTTTCTTTTAGCTGTGAGATCATTCCCAAAGAGGAAACACAAGAACAAGGAGATATCAGCCAATGGTTCCCTTGAACCTGCTCTGTCGTTCAAGAAGATCTTGACTGATCGTTGAACTGACTGCCATTTTTTTGCACTATACATACATTCCCCTGACTCCTCGAAAATCCAAAAGTCTGTCAAACTCAGTTTCAAATGTCTGATCATCCAGGGAATTAATTTTTTTTAAATACCACCCCTTGATTGAAGCAATTTATTCTTATTTAATCCTCAACGGCCTATCTTTTATTTTCCAAGTTAAGAAGTCCGTAATCCCAGTTCTGGACTTCGCAACTTAGAAAACGTCCTCCCACTTTTTATCCTGTCAAGCCCTTCATGAATTTTGCACACATCACTGAGGTCTCCTAATTCAACTAAAGTTTCTACCAAACACAAAAAGACCTTCATCCTTCACATGCAACTCATTTGGTGTGGTAACTACAATTTTTTTAATACTCTTGCCATGGATAGTTCAGAGTGTTGTTAAATTTCAGCTTCTGTGAAATAGTTCTGGATGTTTATTGATGTTTCCCTCCCTTTCAACTTGCTTTATAGTTTACTTCACCATATCAGCTCAACAATGAAAATTTCTCCCAGAATTCTTTCTAAGTTTCCCTCCAATATCCTTTATTTCCAAGTTCGCACAAAATATAATATGAATTTAATCTATTCATTTACACAACAGATCAACTCTTTCTGCATTTAGTTGGCTGTTGCCCATCCCATCAGCTCTCTCACAGCTTCAGTGCTCGAAAATTTAACAAGCTTCCAACTGGTTTCTGTACCCAGTTAGTTTATTTAAACAAGGAGCAAGAATAGCTGCCCGAATTATTATTCTTAGCACCACTTCCAATCTCACTCCATAAAATCATGATTATAAATCGGTGCTGCTGGCCAGAAGCCTCAGTCATTGGCTGTGTGCTCTGTGGACCTGAATGCAGTCTTTCTAATATGTGTAGGCTCAGGCCAAGGTTCTATGTGGAGCATTAAAAACATCACCATGAAACACTTCCAACTGCTCATTGTTTTCTGGTGTGGTTTGGTGACCAGTAACTACACACAGTCAAAAGTTGTAGGTTCAAGCCCTTTATCTAAGAGTTGAACCCCATGACCTAAGCTCACCGTCTCTGCAGTATTGTGGCAGATACCATTTTTGCACATTGCGTCAATCTGGAGCCATCTTTTGGGTGACAGCAAATTATCCCATGGAACTGTATTGAAGAAAATAGACTATCATTTTTCCTAAAGTATATCAGGAAACAGATCTCAAAAGAAGTAATAGACTATCATTTTTCCTAAAGTATATCAGGAAACAGATCTCAAAAGAAGTTCATTTGCTGCATAGCATTAGGGACATTGTGTTTGTGACCATTTTTACTTTATGTGTAGTTTAGCAGTTAGTGCAATGGCATTACAGTGCCAGCGACTCAGGTTTGAATACGCCTCTGTCTAAATATCTATGCATACTTACCTGGGTTTCCTCCCACTTTTCAAAGGCATACAGGAGTTAGTAGGTAATTAGCCACATGGTGAATTTGGGCGGCCCCAGATCATGGGCTGGAAGGGCCCGTTACCATACTGTATCTCTGTTCTAAATCAGCTGATGGAACATGGGATACATTGATCTGTTTTAATTCCAAATTGCTTCAATTTATTCTCTGGAGTCCCATGGATATGTTTCGTCGGAAGTCATTCAAGTCAAACCTGGTCAGAACTTTGCTGGAAGTTTCAAGAAATTATCAAAATATTTTTAAAAATTAATTTTAAATGTCTTAAAAGAGCAAAGCAAACAAAGTGCTTCAAAGAGCTGGATATTACACATATCAACTCCAGCCTCAATCCACTATTATTCGCTGACTGCCACAACAGGTGTTACTTCCTTGGCCCTACACACAACCCTGGAACATCAGGAATTACAGACACCTATATCAGTTGACCAATTGCTGACTATAGCTTTGCCTTCAACCCCTGTTCCCTCTAACCTGTGCGCACAAAGGGTTAGTTACCTAAAATAAGGTAGTCATTAATAATTATACTTTATTGAAAATAATCTCTTAGCTAACGGTTTCTATTAATTAGTTAGTTGGTTTTTCAACTACCACATTTTCACATCACTAATGCACGTCACCTCATCTTCAACCAATTTCACGTTTATATTTGCACAAGTTTTCAGGGAACACAGGAAAAATAAAAAATCAGAGAAAACATTGCCTTCAACACTATAGTGCCATGAAACTCATCTCCAAACTCCTGGACCTATGTCTTGGCACCCATCTTGATGACTGACTCATCAAGTTCCTAACCTACAGATCACAATCAGTGAGGATTGGTAATCCTCAACAATAGTGACCCACACTCAGCCCTTTACGGCAATCCTTGTACACTGTGTGGCCAAATACTGCTTGACCTCCTTTTTCATAGTAGCCTAGATCTTAAACAATGATGGGATGGTGTAATTGAAGTAAATAGAGAGTTTAGTGGCATTATTACCAGGACAACAACCTCTGCCTCAATGTCAGCTAAAGGAAGGAGCTGGTTATTAACTTAAGAGAGTGGGACGAAGCATGGGTCTCTGTCTACATCAATGTTGTTGAGGTGGAGAAGGTAGGGAGCTTGGTTTTTTTACATGTAAATATCTCCAGCAACTTATCCTGACCACTTACATTGACACAAGGCCACTAAAGCCCATCATTAATTCTACTTCCTCAGAAGCAAAAGGAAATTTGGCATGTCCCCAACATCTCTTACCATTTCTATTGATACACCTGAGAAAGTATCCAGTATAATGTACCTTGCATTATGGTCTCAGCCATCCCAATAGTCCAGCAAAACCACAATGCTAGAAAAACTCAACAAGTCAAACAGTCTACTTTATATAACAAAGATAAAGATACTTCACCAATGCTTCATCAAAGAATGGAAAAATGTCAGCAGGTGCCCAAACAAAATGGTAGGGGGGAGGGGTTATTAGGAGGAGCACGGACCTAAAGGTAGGAGGCAATAGGTGGATAAGCGAGGAGGGATGACTGTGAATAGAAGGGAGGGGGAGGAGAGGTAAGGGAAAGAAGAAAAAAAGAAAACGGTATGGAAAGGAGAATTGAGAGCAGGTTAGCAGAAACGAGAGAAGTCTATGTTAATGCCATCTGGTTGGGAAGGGCCCAGATGGAAAATCAAGTGTTGTTCCTCCAATTTAAGAGTAGTTTTGGTGGGATAGTACATGAGGCTATGGACAGACATGTGAGTATGGGAGTGGGATGCAGAATTGAAATGGTGGGCACAGGTGTCACTGATGCAGAGCAAAGATGCTCAGTGAAGTGATCTCCAAATCTGCATCCAGTATCTCTGATATAGAGAAGGCCACAAATGGAGCACCGGATGCAGTACATCACTCCCACAGATACACAAGTGAAATGTTGCTTCTCTTGAAAGGACTGTTTTGGAACCCGAATTGTAGTGAGGAAGAAGGTGTGGGCACTTCCTGAGGCTAGGGGAAGTCATTAGAGGGGAGGGATGAGTAGACTTGGAGGGAGTGGTCCCTTTGAAAGCCAGAGAGGAGAAGATGTGTCTAGTAGTGGGATCACTTGTAGCTGGTAGAAATTATAATGAATAATGTGTTGGATGTGGAGGCTGGTGGGGTGGTAAGGTAAGTGTTTGTTACATCTGGGGCATAGGAGGCCAGGGCAGATGAGCGGGAAATGGAGGAGATGCAGGCAAGGGCTAAGTTGATGGTGACAGAGGGGAAGCCACATTTGTGGAAGAAGGCAGACATTTCAGATGATCTGGACTGGAAGTTCTCATTTTGGGAACAGATTTTCCTCTAACTCCCACAACTACCTTGACTACACTTCCTCACACCCAGTCCCCTGCAAGGATTATATTCCCTTCTTGCAATTTCTCTGTCTCTGCTGCATCTGTTCCCAAGATGAGGCCTTTCAGTCCAGATCATCTGAAATGTCTGCCTTCAGAGTCAACAGGCTTTTATGCATGGTTTCAAGTTGGTTATCAGGAAAGTTGATGAAGGAAAGGCTGAGGATGTTGACTACATGGACTTTAGTAAGGCCTTTGACAAAGTCCCACATGGGAGGTTAGTCGGAAAGGTTCAGTTGCAGTGGATAATTGCTTCGGAGTCTGGAGGCCTGTGACTAGTGGCGTGCCTCAGGGATCAATGCTGGGATCATTATTGTTTGTCATCTATATCAATGATCTGGATGATAATGTGGTAAATTGGATTAATAAATTTGAAGATGACACAAAGATTGGAGGACAGTGATGAAGGCTTTAAAAGCTTGCAGAGGGATTTAGACCAGCTTGAAAAATGGCAGATAGAATTTCATGGAGACAAGTGCGAGGTGTTGCATTTTGGAAGGACAAACCAAGAAAGGACAAACATGGTAGATAGTAAGGCACTGAGGAGTGCGGTTGAACAGAGGAATCTTGGAATAAAGATACATAATTCCCTGAAAGTGGCATCACGGGTAAATAAGGTTGCAAAGAGAGCTTTTGGCATTTTGGCCTTGATAAATCAAAGTTTTGAAATAGGAGAGAAGTCCCGCAATCAGACCAGAGCACTTCCAAGAAAGGAACAGCAGACGAGAGGCAGGAGCGAGTCCAGCGACAAATGGTGCTTCGATCACCAGAGATGGGGCACTGAGGCCCGCCGATACCAGTCCCCCTGCAAGTTCCATGGAAACGGCAAGGCCAGCCATCTCTGATGGCCACAACAGCTGGCTACCAAGAGAGCCTCCTGTACATCTGGGACCACCTGTCCAGCAGACGCTTCCTGGTGGAATCAGGAGCAGAGGTCAGCATGATACCCACGACAGGTTGGACACTAGGCACAGGCTAGCGGGACCCACATTGAGGGCTGCCAACAACAGCAGTATACGGACCTATGGAACTCATAGGGCCAAGCAGCAGTTCAGGGGTAGTCACTCCTCGTGGGAGTTCACGCTGGCCGCAGTGGAACAACCACTCATCGGAGTGGATTTTCTGCAAGCCCACAGCCTCCTAGTAGACCTTAAGGGTAAGCAACTTGTCCACACTGAAACCTACCAGACCATCGCACTGAAGGGTGCTAGGTTTCTGGCAATGCACCTGGACTTCGTCCACAGCTCGGAGGATGAGTTCTCCAAGGTGCTAGCGGGATTCCTGGCAATCCTTTCCCCTCAGTTCACTGCGGAGATGCCTCGACATGGCATCAGATATCACATTCTGACCAAGGGCCCACCTCTCCATGCAAGGGGAAGACGACTTCCCCAGAGAAGCTCTGTCTGGCCAAGGGTGTTGTTCAATGGTTAGACAGCCCATGGGCTTTGCCCCTGCTCATGGTGCCTGAAGCATCTTGGGGCTGGAGACCATGTGGCGACTATCGCTGACTCAACGAAGCCACCACCCCGGACTGTTACCCCGTGCCACACATCCAGGATTTTGCGGCAAACCTGCACGGGGCAACAATATTCTCAAAAGTGGACCTCGTGCGAGGATATCACCAGATCGCGGTGCATCCTGATGACATCCCTAAGACAGACGTCATCACTCCATTTGGGCTGTTCGAGATCCTGAGGATGCCATTTGGGCTCAAAAATGCGCACAGACATTCAAGCAACTGATGGATGCAGTGGGCCAAAACCTGGATGGAACTTTCGTCTTCCTCAACGATATCCTCGTGGGAAGTAGAACCCGACAGCAACACCTTCAGCACCTCTGAAATCTCTGTAATCGACTGCAAGAGTTTGACCTCACCATTAACCTGGCCAAATGCCAGTTTGGCTTGAACACCATCGACTTCCTGGGCCACAGGATTACAAAGAATGGGGCCACACCACTGTCCAACAAGGTAGAGGCCACCCACAGCTTCCCAAAGCCCAGTACAACCAAAGATCGGCAGGAGTTCGTGGGGATGATAAACTTTAATCGCAAGTTTATCCCAGCAGCTGCCCAAGTGATGCGCCCTCTGTTCATCCTGATGTCCGGCAAGGAGAAGGACCTGACCTGGGATGACGAATTCGCACATGCGTTTGTGGAACCAAAGCTGCACTCCTGATCCACCCTAGACCAGATGCACCCACGGCCCTCACTGTCGATGCCTCAGGAACAGTGATTGGTAGAGTCCTGGAACAGTAGATAGAAAGAAATTGGTACCCACTAGTTTTCTTCAGCAAACATCTGCGGCCTCCTGAACTAAAGTACAGTGCTTTCAATAGAGAACTGCTGGCGCTGTACTTAGCCATCCACCACTTCCAGTACTTTCTTGAAGGAAGGCTTCCACGGCTTTCATGAACCACAAACCACTGACTTTCACCCTGGCTACAATCTCCGATCCCTGGTCAGCCCACCAACAGTTGTCTTACATCTCGGAGTACACCACCAATGTCAAGCACATCTTGGGCAAAGACAACGTGGTCGCAGATGCCTTGTCAAGACACAGCATCCACTCCCTGGTCAACGGTCTGGACCTCACAGACCTGGCAGAGGCACAGCAGCAGGATGATGAGATCCCGCAGTACAGGACCATTGTCACAGGCCTTCGGCTTCAGGATGTTCCAATCGGTACTACTACCCTCTTGTGCGACGTGGCCACCTGGCGTAGAGGCGACGAGTTTTTGTCTCCATCCACGGGCTGGCACACCCATCCATCAGGACTACAGTCTGGCTGGTGGCCAGCAAGTACGTGTGGCATGGATTTCAGAAACAAGTTTGGGGTGGGCCAAGGCGTGTATGCAGTGCCAAACAGCCAAAGTGCAGTGACACACCAAAGATCCCCCACAGCCTCTTGAGCCAATGGAATGCAGGTTTGACCACATTCACATGGACATAGTGGGACCCTTGCCAGTCTCTCAGGGTTTCCACTACCTGTTCACAATGGTCGACCGCTTTGTCCGGAGGCCAGAAGCAATCCCCCGGCCGACACATCCACCAGGATCTGTGCCAAAGCACTCCTCTCATCCTGGATTGCAACATTTGGACTGCCACAGCACATCACTTCTGACCGAGGCGCACAGTTCATCTCCAGTTTGTGGACTGACATTGCCAACCTGTGGGGCGCTCAGCTGCACCATAAGATGGCATACCACGCTCAAGCCAACGGCATGGTGGAATGTTTCCACAGGTATCTCAAGACTGCCCTCATGACCAGACTCAAGGGCCCCAATTAGGTGGACGAGCTACCATGGGCACTACTGGGCATCCGAACAGTGCCGAAAGAAGACTTCCACTCATCCTCCACTGAACTCGTCTATGGAGCCCACTCAGGGTTCCCGAGGATTTTGTTCCACAGACCAGAGAACAGCAGGAGGAGACAACCACCTTCCTGGACAGGCTGCGTGAAAAAGTCAGTAACCTGGCTCCAATCCCACCCTCCAGACATGGACAAGCCAAGTCCAACATCCCCAAAGAATTCAAGGACTGTGAGTACGTGTTTGTACACAGAAGCCATACGAAGGTCCCTTTCAAGTCATCCGGAACAACAGAGCCACCTTCAAGCTGGACATCGGTGGTAAACCAAAGGTCTTCACTATAAATAGACTCAAGCCTGCCTACACAGACCCAGCAGAACCCGTGGAGACACCCACACCTCCACACAAAGGCAGACCACAAAAGACTTTGGGGAGTATACATATGGACAATATAGACTGTAACGCTGGTTCGGGGGGGGGTCATGTGGCGGCCCGCAATTGCGGAGATCGGGCCGGCACATCGCGTGGCAGCAGACGTGGACAGAGATTGCAAAAGTGACTCCCAGGACAATGAACTGGCGGGGGTAGAAGCTGGGGCAGCATCAGACCAACAGCCCTAAAATGGCATTGGTTAAGCTGCCCAGCTAAGTCACCAGAAACAGGCTGGGGAAGAAGGGCATTCATATGCATGGATGTTCCCGCCCGCTATTGTTATTCATATGGATGACTCAGTTAATCAGCAAAAACAGCGGGAACTTGAACAGTATAAAAGCAGCCTTTCCAGCCCTAATAAACTTGCCACACAATGTGTGTGTGTGTGTTTCTTTGTAGCAGTAAGCTCAATGTTATAATCACCAAAATTTTACTGCGGCTATCATGATGTCAAATGCTCAATTTAGTGATTAGCTTTCTTTTCCAATTACAATTTCATTCAAAGAATGAAATATGCTACAAAATCGCAGTAAACTATTCTGGCAATTTAAGTAACTAAAAATAATTGAAGAAACCTTATTTTCAAAACTTGGATTAAATACCAGGTTGTTTCAGAACAGCAATGCCAAGGTCTGCCTTCCATGAAATGCATAGGCTATGGCGGGCAGAACATATCCACACTGCATCTTTCATTTAAAATGTAAATCAAAAATATTTCCCATTTTTAAATGAACAATGTTAAACTGCAATTAATATATTTAACAAATTCATACTTTCATTCAATTAGAAATATCAGTAATTGAATGTGACGTTGGAAACCACATCCCTCCGTCAACAGTTCCTGTCTGCACACCATTCCTCCTTTATCTGGTTCCACTCATCACCTTCCTTTCTTATCAATTCCATGACCTACATCCCTTGGTTGTCTCCACTTGCCTTCTCTTAGCCTCTGTCACTATCTGTGCCCTTCAACTCCCCAACTGCCCATCGAGTTCTCCCCTGGATCCATCAATTGCCTACCAGCTCCTGCCTCACCCCTCCCCCTCACCTTTTTCTAATGGCTTGATGCAGGGTCAACCAAAAGCATTTATTGCCTCTTTCCCTTCCCAAATATTGCTTGACCCGAGTTCAACCAGCAATTTTGTATTTTTGGTCCTGATTCCAGTTTTTTATGTCTCCAACCATCTTTCTTTTGGAGATATTCCTAGTTTACGAGTTCAGGGAATGTTTGATGTTCAAAACCAAAATATGTTTCCAAGTTCTCAAGAAAAATACATGGGTATTTACAAGTGTATATGGAGAAAAATACTATGAACACATGTTCAAATAAGTTATAAAAATAATATATTCATCTAACTGCTTAAAATTGTATAAAATTACCAGAGAAGATGACAGTAAGTGAAGCAGAACTTTACAAACATTCGCAGTTAATGTGCCTCATTCTGTCATCTCTTCCATGCTATGTTCATTCTCCTGTTATGCTTTCAGTCCGAGAAGACAACAAATTAAGCTTGGAACATCTGAGACACTGGATACTTATCAATAAGTCTGGTAGAAACAATTGCCTGTGAATTGATTTATCCTTTCTTCTACTGGAAAACAATCCATCTATATACATGCATCATCTGTAAAGCTTCAGTTCAAGCCTGTTTGGAAGATACCACCATCAGCTGATTTCTTACTGTTTATAATCATGACTCCTTTGTTATGTGGCAGATTTGGTCACCCATTAAGACCAAATGGCATGCAAAGAACACAACCTGGTTTCCAATCTCCAACTTCCTCAGGAAACCTGCTTTGTTGTTAGCTAACAAGTCTTAGTGTGTGTGATAGTACAGATTCTATCACCAATGTGTATATGTACGTATGTACAGATGGTAGTGCAGGATGACTGTGATTGGCTAAGAGTGTAGCCACACCTACCAACTGTGAATTGCAAAAGGGAGAAAGCCACTAGAATCAGGACCAAAAATACAGAAGTGCTGGTTGAACTCGGGTCAAGTAATATCTGGGGAGGGAAAGTGACAATAAATGCTTTTGGTTGACCCTGCATCAAGGTGTGATAGCCATTAGAAAAAGGTGAGTGGGACGAGTGAGGCAGGAGCTGGTAGGCAATTGATAAGCTCCAGTCTTTTAGTTAATAAAAGCCTTGGTTTGGATCAACAAGTCTTTGGTTCTTTTGACGCGCTCTACAATTTTATTAACTAAAAAATTTTGAAGGGATGGAGCATATGCTACGGCTGGAACGCCTCGACATCGACCCACAGTCAGCTACAGCCTCAAATGACTTTAAGCACTGGGTGAGATGCTTCGAAACATACTTACAGCTCTCTGATCCTGCCATGATAGAGGACAACCATCGACTACTAATATTGATGACTATGGTATGCTCAAGAGTCTACCAGAGTGTCCAGGATGCGACCACTTTCGCTGCAGCCATGAAGGTGCTGAAAAGGCTCTACAAGTGGCTGGTGAACAGGGTCTATGCTCGGTACAAACTTGTTACAAGGAAGGACCAGCCCGGTGAGTCCTGTAAAGCTTATATTCACTAAGGGCAATGGGCAGGCACTGCGCCTGCACAGACAGAACTGTTGCGGAGACCACAGACAATCTCATTCGGGATGCCTATGTGGCGGGGGTTCGATCGAATGAGGTGAGGCAGCGCCTGCTAGAGCATGGGGGAGAAAACCTAGAGGACGTGATCCAGATCACAGAGACGATGGAGGCTGAGGTCTTAAGTATGGACATGTACTCTCGGGGCTGGACCCCATACTCTAATGTGAGTAGGATGACCTTCCTCTACCCTACTACTGCTGCTACGCTGCCCAATGCAACCCCAAAAGGTTATTTCTGCGGGAGGAACAAGCACAGCAGGTTCCAGTGCCTGGCGAGAAAAGCCAGGTGCCAGACGTGCCTTAAAAATGACCACTTTGCTCTGTTGCTCCAAAATGGCCACTGTCAAACACAGTGCCTCGTATGAAGCTAAATCGCCACTCTCCATTTCAAACACTTCTTCCTCAGAGCTTTCGTCCAATGAGAGCGAGGACTCCACCGCGTGGCAGCGCCTGACGTCACGGGACAGACACCGAGCGTGGAAGGTACAACCCACTCTCGCCGCAATGACGTTCACCCTACCTCACGAAGCAATGTCCGACCAGGCCCCAGCTCCGACTTCAATGCCCGCCACCGCCACCAACCAGGGACCCGCCACCGCTGATCAGGGACCCTCCGTCGCCACTGCCGACCGGGGACACGCCAACGCTGCTGACTTGGTACCCACCGACGCTGCTGACCGGGGACCCGACGCTGGCGACCAGGGACCCACCACCACTGACCCCACCGCCGACGGCAAGCAGCGACCCCCAACACTTACCTTTGGCTGCAGGCAGCAACACCAACTCCCCGACACTTTTCTCAGGCCCAACTGTTTGCGTGACGTCATCACGCAGGTCTCCACTGTCTACATTACAAGTTTCTGCATCAATAACCTTCGACCAGGACTTCCCCCAACCCCTCACAAAAGCAATGAAACTGATTAAAGTGCATGGACACTATACCAATTGCTTATTTGACTCTGGGTCAACTGACAGTTTTATCCGCCCAGACCTGACCCACCATTGCGGACTGGCTATTCTCCCCTCTGCACAGAGAATTTCATTGGCGACCAGATCGCTCTCGACTGGGGTAAAGGGGTACTGCGTGGTGACCCTGAAAGTCCAGGGCATCATGTTCACAGACTTCAAACTATTAGGCCT
This sequence comes from Narcine bancroftii, assembly GCF_036971445.1. Lineage (NCBI taxonomy): Eukaryota > Metazoa > Chordata > Chondrichthyes > Torpediniformes > Narcinidae > Narcine > Narcine bancroftii. The sequence continues at coordinate 90,943,101 of NC_091473.1, read as the reverse complement.
TCCCCAATTGTGCACCCCTGCTCTGTTGGGACTGAATTTTCAGAGCCAGTTTCAAACCATTTCCCTGCACTTTGGGGGGGCCTCACACTCCACTCTCTGTCTGTAACCACTCCACCCCGGAAACCTCCTGCCAGCGGCAGCTCAAGCCACCAGCCCCCGCACCCTGGGGCCTCACCTGTAGTCTCTCCACCCTCCAAGTTGCTCTGCCAGCACTTTTCGCAAATCTCAACCCTGGCTGGAAGCCTGTGACCACCAAAAGCCGGCAATATAGTGATGCACACAGTAAATTTATCACAAGCGAGGTGCACAGACTGCTGGATGAGGGCATTATCGAACCTAGATCGAGTCCATGGAGGGCCCAGGTAGTAGTTGTTAAAAACGGGGAGAAGCCACGGATGGTGATTGACTACAGCCAGACAATCAACCGCTTCACGCTCCTGGATGTGTACTCCCTTCCATGGATCACAGATGTGGTGAATCAGAGCGCCCAAAACCGTGTATTTTCCACCAATGACTTACATTCGGCCTATCATCAGCTCCTGATCTGCTGAGAAGACCGACCTTTCACAGCCTTCGAAGCGAATGGGTGGCTGTATCAATTCCTCAGGGTACCCTTTGGGGTCACAAATGGCATTGTGGTCTTCCAGCGGGAAATGGACCGGTTGGTGGACCGGAACGGGCTGACTGCTACTTTTCCGTATCTGGACAATGTCACCATCTGCGGCCATGACACGGAGGATCATGATGCCAACCTTGAGAAATTTTTTCAGACTGCAACTTGGCTGAACTTGACCTACAATTTCAACAATATGTCTTCCGGACCACTCGGCTCGCAATTCTAGATTGTGTGGTGGAGAATGGGGTGGTCATGCCGGACCCTGACCGCATGCGCCCCCTCATGGACTTGCCTCTTCCCCCCCCCTCCCCACACCCAGAAGGCACTCGGATGCTGCCTGGGCTTTTTCTCCTACTATGCCCAATGGGTTCCACACTATGCCGACAAGGCACAGCCCTTCATCAAAACCACCTCCTTTCCCTGTCAACCGAAGCCAGAGCGGCCTTCGACCGCATCAAATCGGACATCGCTGCTGCAAAGCTGCATGCCATCGATGAGTCCATTTCTTTCCAAGTCGAAAGCGATGCGTCTGACTTTGCACTGGCAGCCACTTTGAACCAGGCTGGCCGGCCGGTAGCCTTCTTCTCCAGAACCCTCCAGGGTCCTGAGAGCCGACACTCCTCTGTCGAGAAGGAGGCCCAGGCCATAGTTGAAGCAGTACGTAGTTGGAGACTCTAACTCACTGGCAGGTGCTTTACGCTGCTTGACCGACCGACGCGCGGTCTCCTTCATGTTTAGCAATACCCAGCGAGGTAAGATCAAGAATGACAAAATCGCCAGGTGGAGAATCGAGCTCTCCACCTTTAATTATGACATACTGTATCAGCCAGGTAAATTCAACGACCCGCCAGATACGCTCTCCAGGGGGACTTGCTGCAGAATCTCCACAAGGAGCTTTGTCATCCAGGGGTCACTAGGTTCGCGCACTTTGTCAAAGCTCTCAACCTGCCCTACACAGTTGAGGAGATTCACTCCATGACCCAAGCCTGCCCAGTGTGCATTGAGTGCAAGCCCCACTTCTTCCGTCCAGTGAACACTCACATCATCAAAGCCACCCGCCCCTTTCAGCGTCTCAGCGTAGACTTCAAGGGGCCCCTACCATCGACCAACCGTAAAACCTACATCCTTACACCCATCGACAAGTACTCCCGCTTCCCGTTCACTGTGCCCTGCTCGGACATGACTGCCTCCTCAGTTATAGAGGCCCTGCACAGCATCTTCACCATCTTCAGGTACCCCAGTTACAGTGACAGGAGGTCCTCGTTTATGAGCGCAGAGCTGCGGCAATACCTTCTGGAGCATGGTATTGCTTCAAGTAGGACCACCAGCTATAACCCACGCAGTAATGGGCAAGTCGAAAGAGAGAATGCCACCATCTGGAAAGCGGTTACGCTTGCCCTCCGGTCCAAAGGTCTCGCTGGCAAGATGTGCTCACTAGTGCCCTACACTCCATCCGCTCCCTCCTATGCACCGCGACCAATGCCATCTCCCATGAAAGGATGTTCTCTTTCCCGGTCCAGTCCTTTTACAATGCCACGTCCGGTACTCAACCCTTGGTTGACCGAGTGACTCTGCTCCATGTGAACCCGCATTATGCCTATGTTGAGTACCCGGACGGACAGGAGGACACAGTCTCGGTAAGGAACCTAGCCCAAGCCGGATCAGGCGCAGCAATGCCTTTAACCCAACCTCCCCCATTCCTTCTCCCCCAGATCATGTGCTTGAACAGAGGGACCAGCACCACCCCACCAGCTCAGGCCAGACTGTCAACAACGCCGCTGGGGAATTGAGCAAAGCAGTGGCCGCATCCTATGGGCCTGCTGGCGACACGACTCCGGTAACCCCAATGCCGGCACCACGGTGGTCACGCCAGATGGTCAGACCCCTTGACCGGTACAGCCCCTAACCTCCATCCACACTGGGATCGTTTCTCAAAGAAGGAGTGAATGTGATAGTACAGATTCTATCACCAATGTGTATATGTACAGATTGTCGTGTAGGATGACTGTGATTGGCTGAGAGTGTAGCCACACCTACTGGCAGGTCTTAAAGGATTGCTCCTAGCCAGACCAGGTCATTCTGGACTGGTCGACCTACTTGTGATATGCTCCAGTCTTTTAGTTCATAAAAGCCTTGGTTTGGATCAACAAGTCTTTGGTTCTTTCGACGCGCACTACAGTGTGACAATCTCTTACATAGCTCCAGGACTTCTACATGCTCTTGATATTCAGATTTCAGATTCAAATTCAGATTTCAAATTTATTGTCAGAGTACATACAACCCTGGAATTCTTTTTCCTGTGGGCAAGACAGAATTACCACTTATTGGTAGTGCAAAAAAAACTGTTCTCAACATGCACATGTAAATAAATAAAGAGGTGCAAACAAACTGTACAATACAGAAAAAATTTTTAAAAATCGATAAAGTCCACAAGGAAAAGTCCTTAAATGAGTCCCTGATTGAGTTGGTTGTGGAGGAGTCTGATGGTGGAGGGGTAGCAGTTGTTTCTGAACCAATAACTCTTTCCTGATGGCAGCAGTGAGAACAGAGCATGTGCTGGGTGATATAAATCTATGATGATCGCTGTTGCTCTCTGACTGCAGCATTCCCTGTAGATATTCTTGATGGTGGGGAGAATTTTGTGTGTGATGTGCTGGGCTGTGACCACAACTTTTTGCAGGATTTTACACTTAGGTGTCCCCATACCAGATTGTAATTCAGCTGGTCAGCACACGTTCCACCACACATCTGTAGAAATTGGCATTGTTTCCTATGTCAAACGAAACCTCCACAAGTAAGTAGAGGCACTGACATGCTTTCTTCTCAATGCCATTAGTGTGTTGGGTTCAGGAAAGATCCTCTAAAATAGTAACTCCCAAGAACAAATTTGCTCACCCTCTCCACCCCTGTTCCCCCAATGATAAATAGATTGTATACCTCTGGTTTTCCCTTCCTGAAGTCACTATCAGCTCCTTAGTTTTGGTAACATTGAGTGCAAGGATGTTATTGATGCCCTATCCAGCCAAGATTTCAATCTCACTCCTGTTTGTTGACACATTGCCCTTTTTTTTATAAAACCCATGTGGTATCGTCAGCAAAAATGCGTTATTGTCATACCGAGCCACACTGAGCATAGGTATTAATGAGTAGGGCAGGGGGCTAAGAATGAAGCCTTATGGTGCTCTGGTACTGATGGAGATTGTGGAGGAGGTATTCTTACCAATCCTCACTGATTGTGTTCTCGAGGTGAGGAAATCCAGGAATTATACAGTGGGGTGTTGAGTCCCAGGTATTGGAACTTGGTGATCAATTTTGAGGGGATTATGGTGTTGAGTGCCAAACTGTAGTTGATAAAGAGTATCATGATGTGTGCATCTTTGCTGTCCAGATGTTCCAGGGCTTTGTGTAGAGCAGTGAGATGGCATCCACCGTAGACCTGTTGCTATGATATGCAAATTGGAATGGATCCATATCTCTACTCAGACAGGAGCTGATCTGCTTCAACACCAGCCTTTCAAAACACTTCATCACTGTTCATGTGAGTGCCACTGGTTGATAGTCATTTAGGCAGGTTTCTGCGCTCTTTTTTTGGGCTCTGGTAAGATTTGACGCTTACTTGAGAATGCTCTAAAGTTAAAGAATATCTTGTTTAATTTTAAACACTCAACTTTGGCCTTAGCTTGAACTTAGTTTGCATGTTTAGCTGAAACCATAACATGATTCATTTAGCTTTTGCCACTGCAATGCAAGCTTTTGGGTTTTTTTTTACTGTGATGCTCAGGCAAAATTTTGCTCCCACTCACTGGATATGTTATTAATATACAAAATTGATTCCAATATTCTCACAACATTAAAAGTGAAAAGTATTAGGATAGATTTGGTTTCTAATTCTTTAAACTTCCTGTATAAGGAGACAACATGTTTCATGGCAAAGAGAAACAAAATGACTAAAAGACTGAATGATTACTTTACATCTTTAGTACTTAAGATAATATTTATTTTCTGATGGGAACAGAGGTTTATTAAATACAGTCAGTATTTAGCCAATTACAATAAAAAGAATGGTGCAAATTACAGGTTAGTTCTTCATCCATGCTTTAGTCATACTCACCTTTCTAGTTTGTTATAATATTCATTTGAATGAATATGTAACAGATAACATTTTTGCTTTATTGTGTATTTTAAGCATCTTGCAGTGGCCCACCAAACGTGCCACGCCTAAAGCGGCGAACCGACACTGGAAGCCCATGACCTACACAGTCGGCTGAGACAGGCTACGCACTTCGAGCAAATTTTCCTGGAGAGGTTACTCGAGGACATCAGCTACTCATAGCCAAAGAGGACTTTGCAGACCCCAGAAAGGTAGCCGCCAGAGCTGACCTGTTCTGGGCGGAAAAAGGGACACCTGCGTTTCATTTGATCACATGGCCTCTTCTTGTCCACATCAGCCTACCAGGGGGCCACTCAACAGACTGCTCAGCAAGTCTTCCTCCAAGCCTGCAAACCCCGGTGAGCCGTATTGTATCTACCCACCGATGCCAATCACCCTGCGAGTTCCCAGGAAATGCCAAAGCTGGCTGTTATTGGTGACTGCGGCGGCTGGCCTACACAACAGTCTTCTCCATGTCTGGGATAGAATGTCAGGCCAATACTTCCTGATCGACACCGGGGCCAAGGTCAGCGCACTCTCCCCCCACCCCACCCCCACCTCTGATGCTCGCCACCAGAAGGTAGGGTGTGGGTTACGCGCTACCAATAACTCTTCAATACAAACCTGCAGGGGGCACGGATATTTTCCAAAATCAATTTAATCCGTGGCTATCATCACATCCCCATCCATCCTGAGGGGATATCGCAAAGACTGCCATTATGACACCATTTGGGCTGTTTGAATTCCTCGGAATGCCCTTCAGCCTAAAAAATGCTGCACTGTCCTTTCAAAGGCTTATGGATCATGTGGGCAGGGATTTGAAGTTTGTGTTCATCTACCTCAATGACATTCTGATTACAAGCTGTGACCATGCCGAACATGCTGCTCACATCAGACAGTTGTGCCACAGATTGAGTAAGTTTGGCCTGACAATTAATCCAGTAAAATGCCAGTTCGGCTAAGACTCAATTGGCTTTTTAGGTCACAGGATCGACTGCCACGGGGCTAAACCACTAACTGACAAGGTAGAGGCCATTCAAACATTCTCCAAGCCTACAACAGTAAGGGGACTACAAGAGTTCACCGGCATTTTTACCACAGATTCCTGCTAGTAGTGGCTCACACCATGAAACCTTTATTCTACTTTATAACTGGTAGAAAGAAGACAATTTTGTGGAACCAAGAGGCATCCAATGCATTCCAGAGAACAAAAAAAATGCCCTGGCTTATACTGCCCTCCTGATACACCCTAAAGCTGATGCCCCACCACTCTCACGGTGGACACTTCTGACGCAGCAGCAGGGGGAGTCTTGGAACACTGGGTGAGTGGACACTGGCAACACTTTACATTTTTCAGTAGACATTTGCAGGCACCTGATCTGAAATATAGTGTTTTTGATTGAGAACTCCTGGTGTTGTACCTGACAATCAGACATTTTAGATACTTCCTTGAGGGCAGGAAGTTTTAAACTTTTGCAGACCACATGCCCCTCACCTTTGCCTTCACTAAGGTTTCCGACCTGTGGTCAGCCAGGCAACAAAGGCACATTTCATATATTTCAGAATTTTCTACTGACATTCACATAGTGCAGGAAAATCCAACGTGGTGGCAGATGCCTTGTCACGTCCCACATTACAGGTGGTATACAACTCAACATCTAGCATTGACTATAAGGCTCTAGCTGAAGCACAAGCAGCGGTCAAGGACATTGTGATTAACAGCCTCCAGTTGGAAGACACACAGCTTGGCCGTGGGGAGCAGAGCGTCCTGTGTGACATGTCTACAGGTAAGCCTCGTTCCATCATTCCCACTACCTGGAGGAGGCGCATTTTTGAGGACACACACAACCTGGCACACCCCACCATTAAAACGACCGTTAAAATGGTTGCTAGTCAATTCATCTGTCATGGCTACCAGAAAGAGGACAGCCAATGGGCCAGGAATTGTACACTGTGCCAGTCCTCGAAAATCCATACCCACACTAAAGCCTCCCAACAGTCATTTCAGCTGCCATGATGCCATTTAAGCCACATCCACATAGACACGTGGGTCCCCTACCAATATCCAGAGGTGCTTGCTACTTACTGACCCGAGTAGATAGGTCAACCAGATGACCGGAAGCCATCCCTTTGCCAGAGGCTCTATGGAAACATGTGCCAGGGCCCTCCTGCAAAACTAAGTGGCTAACTTCTGGGTTCCAGAGCATATAACCTTGGACATGGGCTTCCAATTTACCTCCAGCGTCTGGTCTAATCTCACCAACACCCTAGGTACTCAGCTCCACCATACCACAGCTTACCACCCTCAGGCCAATGGTTTGGTGAAGTGATTCCATCAACACTTTAAAAGAAGCTCTCATGGCCAGACTCAATGGCCCTAACTGGGTGGATGAACTCCTGTGAGTAATCCTGTGGATCCAGGCCGGTCCTAAAGATAACCTAGAGGTTTCTGCATCCGAAATGGTGTATGGTGCATCACTAGTGATTCTGGGGGAATTCCTGGCCACCAGAGACACTGGGGATGATTTCCCTGAGGCCGCCTTGTCTTGCGGGACTGCCTGGGCACACTCGCCCCACACAGCCCAAGCAGCATGGCTCATGGATGACATTTGTATCTAAAAAACTTGAGAAGTGTAAATATGTTCTTGTCAAATGCGGGGCATACAGACCCCCACTACAGAGACCTTACGAAGGCTCATACAAAGTTGTACAACACAACGGGTCAACATGTCTTTTCGATATTGGGGGGAGAAACGAGACTTTCCCCCAGATTGGCTCAAGCTGGTATTCCTTGACTCTGACCACCTGATCCATGACCCATCTCCATGCCGAAGGGGCAGGCCTCCCAAGCACAAGGCCTCGCCGAGCGCCAATTCTGGGGGGGGGGGGGGGGGGACACATCATATAGTGGGCCACTGAATGTTCCATGCCTAAAGCGGCAACCCAACACCGGGAACCCGTGGCCTACACAGCTGGCCAAGACAGGCTACGCACTTCGAAATCGGCGCCCAGCTCAACAGCATGCAGCTGCAGCACCCCACTCCGATGGACTGGCCAGCAGCAGCCAATCGGGTGGAGCTAGGGAAACAACCACACCCGAGAATGAGAGGGGCTCAGTGATTGGCTGCTCCCCGGGTAGTACTGAATGACCAATCCCAGGAAGCGGATTGTATTGCCATCAGTCAGGGGGCATGATGACATCAGAGATGGGCTTCTGAGCCCTTTATAAGCAGAGCTGCCTGTACAAGAAACTAGTGTTGAATTCAATCCCGTAGTGTGTGTCTCTTCTTTGAGCGTAACCTCTCCAGCAGTAGCAGCTGCTACAATCTATACTTTGAAGGTTCCTTCTTGGGATTTCAGTACTCACCATCAGAGATGAAGTGTCTAAGCATCAAGGCTCAGGATCAAGTCAGAGTTGATTAGCTGCAGGAAAAAAAACCCTCTTTTTACTTTGCGGTAATGAAGTTCCTGAACCACACATTTAGGTTATTCTCGTACTGGAATATTAGTCTAAGTGCAATACCTTTAAATAGGAATGTGAGAAGATAGAAATTAATTTTTTAAAAGTCTGCAATTTTAAAATTATAATGAAAGTTGTTCACTAATGCCTTACAGGTAAGAGACCTCCCTACTTACACTTAGCCTGACTTATTGGTGTTTGTAACTTCATACAATGTAATATAATGCCCTCAGAGTAGCGAGTGAATAATGCCTTAAAATTTGGTGCACAAAATCCAAGAATAGATATACATTTTAAGGTACAAGCAAGTGTTCCCACTTCTCAGACTGAAAAATTTGTAGTTATATTGAGTTCCCAGAACCAAATGGCAGCTTGTGTTGTAGGTAATCCATGTATCAGAATCAAATAAGGAGGAGAGGGATCATTGAGTTTTGTGCCAGGTTTGAGGTCTTGACATTTGAACTATTTTCCTCCAATGGTCCTAAGAGATGCAAAAGCACCAAGAAGTCTTTCATCATCGATGCTCATTTTCACTGGGCGTTACTCCTGGGGAATGAGAAGGGCACACATTGAATGAAAAACAATGCTGACAATCTCAAATATCCTGAGGAGAAACATTCATCTCAGTCAATGCCTCATAGTTCAACTGACAACACCCGATCAACAGTAGCTGGGGAGAGCTCTCGGCATCTGGATTACCCTGCAGTGCTCCATAATTAGTACTTGTGAAGAAACTCCACCATAAACACCAGGACCAGGTGATAAGAAATGGTTTACACTTAATATTGCGAAACAGAGATCTTCGACAAATCTGGCCCCATTGAACAATCATGTCCTCGGAGATTCACAGTGAGACCTGGACCATTTCCCACATCTCTAGAACCACCTTTCAACAAAGGCCTGACATTTTACTCCTGAAATAGACATTCTCTTTTACCAAGTGGACCGAGAAAAAGATTATACAATGGTCTCACAGCTTCTTTGAAAAAATGTGACATCCTCGTAGCTTCCGTAAATCCCTAACGCATCACTAGACAAATTGGAGAAGAAATGTTCATGATGGCATTGCAATCTGCAAGTCCATTTGTTAAGAGTGTAGAGAGATACAGCAAAAGCCATGCAAGGAATACACGATCTAGTCACCCACCCATCTCAAATAATGTTCTGTCCCATCTGTGACAGAGTGTATAGCTTACGCATTAGCCTCATCAGAACCCACAGAACTGGAATGAAAACAACTCCTCCTTGATCCTAGAGACTGACTAAAGAAAAAGTATTCAGTGGAGACAAGTTCTATTTTGTTTTTCTATACAAATTCCATGAAGTGCCAGACTTTAAATGAATGAAATAGAATCCTCGACAGAGAGTGCTGTGCCTGATCTTCATCTCCTTGGTGAAGACAGAACTAAAGTATTCATTCAGACAGTCTGCCATACCTTTGTTCCCCATGATTAACTCACCCATTTCTGACCGCAACAGACCCACATTTGTCTTAGCCATCTATAAAAACTTCTAGTCATTTTTATGTTCCCTGCCAGCTTCCTCTCATAATCTCTTTTACCTTTCCTAATTAATCCTTTCGTCTTCCTCTGCAGAACTCTGAATTGCTCCCAATTCTGTACAAATATAATGAAAGCTTATCTAAACCATTAACACTCCAATAAGTAAATAATTAATAGAACTACAAAGAAGCAACTCATTCATAAATTATTTAATACAACTTATAAATCTATATGATAATAAATGCAGACAACTTCTCAAAATATACTGGAAACATCAATGATATGCTCTGAAGTAAAATCCACTGTGAATATGGAATGTGCAATGTTAGTTAAGACCTCAAGATGGTGCTGCTCTGGACTCCATTAGGTTAATAGGACCGACTATTATGGCTGTTTTATGACTGATGAATTATTCTTACAGTGTAATATCACATCTGTCCAGTAGCTGCATTAGGAATGATAACAGTTCTTTGTCGTGATTTTAGAAGCATTTAATCAGGATGTCTTTGATTTAATCTAAGTAACTGTATAAAGATTTATAACAAATAATTATTGGTTCCACAATTCAATAAGGTTAATTTCATGAAAATATCAGCAGATTTGATGGAAGTGGATTAACCACTCTTAATCACCGTGTAGGGAAACTAATGCTGACAATAAATAGGCATTAATAACAATTATTTTCATGTAAAAGGCAAATGTTGATGCTTATTAAAAGGATGCATGACAACCCCAAACAAAAGTGGCTCGCTAGTAATGTATAAATACAGGTTTGAAAAATAATATTTCTAATGATTAAATTATTTCCATGAACAACCAGGTGGAGATGATAGTCTCAGAGAGCCAAAACAAGGCTTCTGAAGAGGGGGTAATCAAGTATTGTTATCGGATTGCACACGTTCAACCCAACAAAACAGCATGCTCTGGTCCTCAGTACAAAACATGCAGACACATCCCATGAACAGATAAACAATACATATGCAGGACAAGTATTCATATATACAATAAATAAATATTATTTTGTGAATATGAGAGTCTTGGATGGTTCGTTTGGTCGTTCAGCATTCTTACAGCCTGTGGGAAGAAGCTGTTCCTCAGCCTGGTGGTGCTGGCTCTGATACTCCTAGATCTCTTTCACAATGGGAGCAGCTAACGGATGCTATGTGCAGGGAGGAAGGGGTCCTCAATGATTTTGCGGCCCCTCTTCAGCGAGTGATCCTCGTAGATACTCAATGGAGGAGAGGGAGATTCCAGTGATCCTCTCCCACTCTTATAGTCCTGTGGATTGACCTTCGATCCAATTCTCTGCAGCAACCATAATACATTGTAATGCAGCTGGCCAGTCATTCTTTATAGAGTACCTGTAGAAGGTTGACATAATTGTGGCCAGTAGCCTTGTCTGCTTCAGTCTTCTTGGAAGTGCAGTCACTGTTGCGCCTTCCTGACAAGTGAGGCGATGTTTTGTATCCATGATAGATCACTAGTTAAGTGAACTCCAAGGATCTTGGTGCTCTCCACGACAGAGATGTTGATGTGTAATGGAGGGTGGTCGTTCCTGGTCCTCCTGAAGTCTATGATCAGCTCTTTCATCATATCCATATTGAGACTCAGGTTTTTACTTTCACACCATATCACGAAATTTTCTACCTCTTCTCTGTAGTGCTACTCATTGTTGTTGCTGATGAGGCCGACTACTGTTGTGTCATCTGCAAACTTGATGACACTTGTTGGAGCTGGATCGGGCAATGCAGTCATGGGTCAGTTGTGTGAAGAGGAGCGAGCTAAGCACACAGTCCTGAGGTGCGCCAGTGTGTTGGTGCTCAATGTTCGGCTACCGACCTGGACAGATGGTGGTCTTTCTGTTAGGAAGTCCAGAATTGAGTTACAGAGAGGGCACCAGAGGATGGGAAGATCACCTCCCACACCTGAGGAGAAGCAGAGGAAATAACCCATGTGATGGAGATCACGGCAGCAGACCTGTGAGGGGGTCTGTAGCTGAGGGACCAGTGCATGCGGCGGGCTGCTGGCAACTCAAGGAGAGGAACCTGCAGAAGCTGTGGGCTGCTGGAGACTGCTGTCGAGAGACTCATGCTGGTGACTGGCTTGAACTGACTGAAGGGTACCAGGTATTGGAATTGGGATGTGAGGGGGTGCTGAGGGCGCTGAAGGGTTCCTTACCATGTTGAAGGTTTGGATCTGGAGCTCAGTTGCTAATGGTTTGGACTGGACTCTGTGCGGGTGTAGGGGGCTGTGGAAGGGCTGGAGGCTAATCTTTGGACACTCGGTGACTCTGGGGGGGGGGGTAGGGACTCTCTTTTGCTTCTCTTTCTCTGACTGTAGATCTGACTGTAAGGGGCGCTTAGGCAATTTCTGCTGGTGGCGAATCTGTCCGCCTTACAGCAGGCAAAAAGAAATTTCATGTAATATGACACTGTTTTATTGCTATGATAATAAACTGAGTCTTGAATATAAACATACTAAGGGAAATGGCCTAAATCTTTTTACATTTCATAATTCTAGCATAATGCCCAATATGAGTATATTTACAACATTGAGAGGCAAGGAGATTTTGACAATATTGTTCATAACTCTTCAAAGGTTTGTGGCCAACAGTAAGAAGTCATAGCCAAGGTAAACAGGGTATAAATTTGTTCAAGTACAACTACCGAAACAAAATAAAGTACATTGCCTATTCTATCAGGAACAGAGTAGAACCAGGAAGAATGATTTTATCCCTTCTGACTCCAATCAATTAAAATGATAACTGAGCCTACTTTTCCAATTGTAAAAGCCCAGGGGTAAGTAAATACTAATTTAACTCCTGATACAAATTATCACACAGGGAAGTTGAAAAAAAATGGAGCCCAAATCATTGATCAGTTATGTCAGGCATCTGTGCCATGATGATCAGTGGTTCACGAAATTGGGCCCCTTGCAAAATTTTGTACTCCAAAAGTGGGAACAGAGCATTACAATTTTTAATTAGTGTTCTTACATTGAGACGACGAGAGTGGTTAACTAAAGCACAAGATATGCATGTTAGGTTCTGACCTCAGTATATTTTCTGTGTATTTGATTCAAATTTTCAATATGCTGAAATTTTTCCATTTATTTCTGGAACCAGAAAACCATCTCAACTTCCTGAGAAATTATGTCATCCATAAACCTCTGTTTTACACTTAATAGCTGCTAGTAAATCAAACAAATCATCACATTTCTATTCCAGAAAGACCAGTATTGAGGCTGCTAAGTAGAAAAAGTACTTTGTGATGCTATTTACCATATTTATGAAGAATAGGTTGTATTGATTGAGACTTTTCTTCTACACCATAGGTGCCTGATTTTAAAAAAAAATATTTTTCACATTATAAACCATACTGACCAAAATACATACAGACATTTTTCTCTTGAATATATAGTGTCATTTTTCCCCTTTTTCCCCCTCCCTTCCCTCCCTCCCTTGCCCCCCTTCCCATTTATTCAAAGTTCAATCTATAAGATACATTAAACCCGTTAAACAATGTCGTCACTTAATAAAAATAAACAAGAAATTTTTGTCTTTTACTGAGTCAGTTCTTTTCGTTGTCTTCTCCTTCTGTCATTTTAGGTGGTGGAAGTTCATGGTAGGATTTTTCTATTGTGTTTCATGTATGGTTCCCATATTTGTTCGAAAATTGTGATGTTATTTCTTAAATTATATGTTATTTTTTCTAATGGAATACATTTATTTATTTCTATGTACTATTGTTGTATTCTCAAGTTGTCTTCTGATTTCCAGGTTGACATAATACATTTTTTTGCTACAGCTAGGGCTATCATAATAAATCTTTTTTGTGCTCCATCCAAATCGAGTCCAAATTCTTTATTTATTATATTACTTAGAAGGAAGATCTCTGTGTTTTTTGGTATATTGCTTTTTGTGATTTTATTTAATATCTGGTTTAGATCTTCCCAAAATTTTTTCACTTTCTCACATGTCCAAATTGCATGTATTGTTGTTCCCATTTCTTTTTTACAGCAAAAACATCTGTCTGATACTGTTGGGTCCCATTTATTTAACTTTTGGGGTGTGATGTATAGCCTGTGTAACCAATTATATTGTATCATGCGAAATTGTATAATTTTCTGTTAGGTAGCTATAACCTCATGTTTATTGTATTTCTCATCGTTCTGGAGCATAGCTTTTCCCATGTTTCATTCTTTATCTTTATGTTTAGATCTTGTTCCCACTTTTGTTTAGATTTACAGTTTGTTTCCTCATTCTCCTTTTCTTGCAGCTTGATGTACATGTTTGTTATAAATTTTTTAATTATCATTGTGGCTGTAATCACATATTCAAAATTGCTTCTTTTTGGTAATCTCAGACTGTTTCCCAATTTGTCCTTCAAGTAGGTTTTCAGTTGGTGGTATGCAAACATTGTATCGTGAGTTATATTATAATTGTCCTTCATTTGTTCAAAAGATAATTTATTTCCTGAAAAACAATTTTCTATTCTTTTGATCTCTTTTCTCTCCCGTTCTCTGAAGGAAAGGTAATTTATTGTGAAAGGGATTAGTTGATTTTGTGTCAATATTAATTTTGGTAGTTGATAATTTATTTTATTCCTTTCTACGTGAATCTTCTTCCAAATGTTGAGCAGATGGTGCAATACTGGTGAATTCCTATCTTGCACCAATTTTTCATCCCATTTATATAGTATATGTTCAGGTATCTTCTCCCCTATTTTATCTAGCTCTAATCTGGTCCAATCTGGTTTTTCCCTTGTTTGATAAAAATCTGATAGGTATCTTAATTGTGCTGCTCTATAATAATTCTTAAAGTTTGGTAGTTGTAAGCCTCCTTGTTTATACCATTCTGTTAATTTATCTAGCACTATCCTCGGTGTCCCCCCTTTCCATAAGAATTTCCTTATTATTTTCTTTAGCTCCTTGAAGAATTTCTCTGTTAGGTGAATTTGTATTGATTGAAAGAGGTATTGTATCCTTGGGAAGATGTTCATTTTAATACAGTTTATCCTTCCTATCAGTGTTAGTGGTAAGTCTTTCCAGTACTCTGTTGTCTTGTAATTTTTTCATTAATGGCTGATAATTTAGTGTATAGATGGCTGAGATTATTATTTAGTTGTATACCTAGGTATCGAATTGCTTGTGTTTGCCATCTAAATGGTGATGCTTTCTTAAATTTGTGAAATCCACATTATTCATTGGCATTGCTTCACTTTTATTTGCGTTGATCTTGTACCCCGATACTTCTCCATATTCCTTCAATTTCCTATGTAATTCTTTTATTAATATTTATGGTTCTGTTAAGTATATTATAATGTCATCTGCAAATAGACTGATTTTATATTCCTTCTCTTTTATTTTTATCCCTCTTATTTTATTTTCTGTTCTTATCAGTTCTGCTAGTGGTGCTATAGCTAACGCGAACAGTGAGGGAGATAGTGGACATCGCTGCCTTGTTGATCTGCTTAATTTCAATTGGTTTGATATATATCCATTTACTGTCACTTTCACCAATGGTCCCTTATATAATGCTTTAATCCAATTAATATATTTCTCTGCTAGGTTGTACTTTGAATAAATAATTCCATTCTACTCTGTCAAAGGCTTTCTCTGCATCTAAAGCAACCGCTACTGTTGGAGTTTTGTTTCCTTGTACTGCATGGATTAAGATAATGAATTTACAGATATTGTCTGTTGTTCGTCTTTTTTTAATAAATCCAGTTCGGTCTAGTTTTACTATTTTTGGTACACAGTCAGCCAATCTGTTTGCTAATAGTTTAGCTAGTATCCTATAATCTGTGTTAAGTAGAAATATTGGTCTATACGATGCTGGTGCTAGTGGATCTTTCCCTGTCTTTGGTATTACTGTAATTATTGCTGTTTTGCATGAATCTGGTATGTTTTGTGTTTTTTCAATCTGTTCATTACTTCCAGGAGAGGAGGAATTAATAAGTCTTTAAATGTTTTATAGAATTCTATTGGGAGTCCATCCTCTCCCGGTGTTTTATTGTTCAATAGTTTTTTTAAATATCTCCTGTATTTCTTCTATTTCAAATGGTTTTATTAATTTATTTTGCTCCTCTGTTTGCAATTTCGGTAGTTCAATTTTAGTTAGAAATGCATCTATTTTGTCTTCTTTCCCTTTGTTTTCAGTTTGATATAGTTGTTCATAGAATTCCCTGAAGTTTTCGTTGATCTCCGTAGGGTTATATGTAATTTGTTTGTCCTTTTCCCTTGATGCCAATACCGTTCTTTTAGTTTGTTCTGTCTGAAGCTGCCACACTAGTATTTTGTGCATTTTTTATCCCAGCTCATAATACTTCTGTTTTGTCTTCATTATGTTCTTCTCCACCTTATATATTTGTAGTGTTTCATATTTTATTTTCTTGTCTGCCAATTCTCTTCTTTTAGTTGTATCTTCCTTTATTGCTAATTCTTTTTTTGTATTTGTTATTTCCCTTTCCAATTGTTCTATTTCTCGATTGTGGTCCTTCTTCATGTTAGTTACATAACTTATCTGTCCTCTGATTAATGCTTTCATTGCGTCCCATAGTATAAATTTATTTTTCACTGATTCCGTATTTATTTCAAAGTACATTTTAATTTGTTGCTCAATGAATTCTCTAAAATCCTGTCTTTTAAGTAGCATGAAGTTTAATCTCCATCTATACATTCTTGGTGGGATGTCCTCCAGCTCTATTGGCAATAACAGGGGTGAGTGATCTGATAACAATCTAGCTTTTATTCCGTTTTCTTAATACTTCCTTGAATGTGGGCTGATAACAGGAATAGGTCGATCCTTGAGTATGTTTTATGTCCACCCGAATAATATGAATATTCCTTTTCCTTTGGGTGTTGTTTCCTCCATATATCCAAAAGTTGCATTTGCTGCATCGATTTAATTATAAATTTGTTTACTTTGTCCTTTCTGTTAGTCTTTTTTCCAGTTTTATCCATGTTTGAGTCCAAATTGAGGTTAAAATCCCCTCCTATTAGTATATTCCATTGCGTATCTGCAATCTTCAAAAAGATATCTTGCATAAATTTTTGATCTTCTTCATTGGGTGCATATACATTGAGTAAATTCCAAAATTCTGAATATATCTGACATTTTATCATTACATACCTCCCTGCTGGATCTATTATTTACTATTCTATTTTGATTGGTACATTTTTATTGATTAATATAGCTACTCCTCTGGCTTTTGAATTATATGATGCTGCTGTTACATGTCCTATCCAATCTCTCTTTAATTTCTTGTGTTCCACTTCAGTTAGATGTGTTTCTTTCATGAATGCTATATCAATTTTTTCTTTCTTCAGTAAATTTAACAGCTTCTTCCTTTTGATTTAGTTATGTATTCCGTTAATATTTAAAGTAATATAGTTCAACATGGCCATTTCATACTTTGTTTATCTTTCCTTTCCGTTTCCTCATCACCACCTTTCCTTCTTATCCATTTCTGGTATTTTTTGAACACATTGTAAGACAATATTTCTAAAACATAAAATATTTCCACTATTCCCACATCTAAAATTCCTTTAACCCCAATAGTCCCTCCCCGCTCTGAGTTGCCCTTTGTCCCTTGTCGGGCAACCACATCTCCCCTCTCCATTTGGATTTGCGAATCCGCTCGCAAGCGTCAACTGATTTCGCAGTGACTGTTATTCTTCCCCACCCAGCCCCCCAGAAAAGATTTTAACCTTCATATATAACAAAGGTCACTCTCTTAATTCCCTCCTTAC
The DNA here is from genome assembly GCF_036971445.1 of Narcine bancroftii. NCBI lineage: Eukaryota > Metazoa > Chordata > Chondrichthyes > Torpediniformes > Narcinidae > Narcine > Narcine bancroftii. The sequence continues at coordinate 90,925,621 of NC_091473.1, read as the reverse complement.
TTCCTTTCTTCCGTTTCTTTCCCTTCTTAGTTCTTACTTACACTTTATTCTTCTTCTTCATATATAGTTTGTTGTCATTTTTGTTCTTGTTACATTTCTTCATCTCTCTGTCTGTTTTGTAGGTGTTCTGCAAATTTTCGTGCTTTTTCCGGATCCGAGAAAAGTTTGCTTTGCTGTCCCGGGATAACTATTTTAAGTACCGCTGGATATTTTAAAATAAATTTATTACCTTCTTTCCATAGGATAGAATGGATCTTGGTTTTTGTTGTGGTTGTGGTTTAGGGGCTAATGTTCTGTGTGCCCTTTCTATTTCCATTTCTTCCTGTAATTCTGGTCTTCCTAGGACCCTGGGGATCCATTCTTTTATAAATTCTTTCATATTTTTGCCTTCTTCATCTTCCTTAAGGCCCACTATCTTTATATTGTTTCTTCTATTATAATTTTCCATTATATCTATCTTCTGAGCTAACAGCTCCTGTGTCTCTTTAACTTTTTTTATCAGATTCTTCTAATTTCTTTTTTAAGTCATCTACCTCCATTTCTATGGCTGTTTCTCGTTCTTCCACCTTGTCTACTCTTTTTCCTATTTCTGTCATGACCATCTCTAATCTATTCACTTTTTCTTCTGTACCTTTTATTCTTCTTTTTATTTCACTGAATTCTTGTGTCAGCCATTCTATTAATGTTTCCATATATTCTTTAAAGAATTTTTTATCCATGTACTGTCCCTTCCCTTCATCTTCCATTTCTCTGTGTAGAGTTTGATGTTCTCCCTCCTCTTCTTCTGAGTCCACTCCAGGATCTGTGTCCTCTACCTCTGTCTCTTCTGATTTTCTTGTTGAGTTGTTTATCTCGTTTGTTGGGTATTTTTGTTCTTCTTATTTTTATTAAAGGTGTCTTGGTGTTGGTCGTCTTCCTCTGGGTTGGTCATCTCTTGTTTCTTTGATTTGCTTTTTTTATTCTCTTCCTTCTTGTTCCCGTTATTTTCTTTGTTTTCCTGTTGACAGTCTTGCTGTTGTGTGAAACTTGTCTGTTTCAGCTGTGGAGATCTACTCCTCAGCTGGTTCCCCCCTCCTGTCGGTGTTGTTTTTGTCTTGTGCATCGTCTATTGTCTTATCACGCATGCGCGAGGATTCACGCATGCGCGGTTGCGCACTTTTGTTTGGCTCCGTGAGCCATCTTTGTAGTCCTGAGTTCGAGGTTTCCACTGACCTCAGAGAGCGGGCTTCTCTCTCCACAGCGGGCCTCCTCGTACAGGTAAGGCCTTCACCTTTCTCTTCCGACGTCTTTCCTTCTTCTTTTCTTCCCGTTGTTTTTGGTTTTTCTTTCTTTGCTGCCTTTTTCTCCACACTTATATTTTTAATTTATTATGGTTTCTGTGTTTGTGGCTTTGCTTTTTTTTTACTTTTTTAAAAACTTTTCTGGAGAGGGCTGGTATTTTCTTACCGGTCACTACTCCATCACGTGACTTCCCCTGCATAGGTGCGTGATGGATGTTTATAAAATCATGGGCTTAGTTAAAGCTTATAGTCAAGGCCTTTGTCAAAGGCAAGAGGAATGCAATACTAGAGGGCCTTAATTTTAGATCCGATGGAAAAGATTTAAAGAGATCTGGTGGCACCTTCTACACACAGAAGATAGTGGGTATATGGAACGAGCTGCCAGAAGAGGCTGTAGAGGTGGGTACAATTCCAATTTTTAAAAGGCATTTAGACAAGTTCATGAATGGAAGTCTTAAGGGATAAGGGCCAAATGTAGGCAAATGGCACTTGTTTGGCATGGACAAGCTGGGCCAAAGGCCCTGTTTCCATGCCGTAAAACTCCATGACTGATTGTGATGTGACAAAATTAAATTGAAACATTAATATCCATTTTTAATTTTTAATATTTTAACAATTGGAAAACTGTTAGTGATACATTGCACTGATGCTTCAGAACATTCTGCTTTGAATATCTATTTTCATCCACAGATGCCAGATTTTAGCTTTATTATCTGTTTCTGGAACGTGCACACAAGTAGCAAGGTCTTTGTTCTTTGCTACATTTGGTATGTGGCATGGAATGAAGTCAATTTAATGCACAAAATAACACCATTTAGTTCAATGTATCCATTATGTCCCCTTCCTTTCATAACAAATACATAGACTTGCATTAATATAATGATAAATCTCTCAGCAGAACATAGTTTGTGGCAGAGACAGCAATTTGAGACTGTACAATACTTATTTGGAGGAGCTTGCTATTGGACAAACCATCTGGCAATTTGGAGACAATGAGGGTGCTCAGAGATGGGGTGAGGCAGACGGGTACTGTCAGAGTACATACTGTACTCTTTTGGGTGATGTCACTTAGATAAATAGATGAGAAATAGGAGAGAGCAATTCTTACTTCACAGACCAAATATTTTATCATGGCATTTATACATGTTATTTCTTCTCCTGTGCATTTTGCATAGGCAAATTCTCTCTATAACCACCAGCCACCTTTGAATCACAAGGATATGGAGGATAGTCATTTATTTAGGCTAACAAAGTTATTTATATTGTGCAAAGCAGTATTTCTTACAGTGGCCTCCTATGCAGAGGTAGATGGCAACAACCAGTCCCACACTGAAACCATGGATCAAAAGCATTCAGAGCAGCTACATGTTAAAGTGGTGCTAACCAATATTACATATACTACAAGCCTTCTTGATAACAAAAATATAATAATAAACATCTCAGTGTACTTTAGTTGAGTACAAAGTCCCCCTTGGACATGCACCAGTAGTCTATACTTCCAGATCTTGGCTAAGGCCTCTCTCCCTCCAATATGGGAGGCATTCCTCCAACTCTTACTTTTGAAAATTTGCTGTGAAATGTTGATAAACAAGAAATTCTGCGGATTTTGGTGTCCAGTCCAATAACCGAAGTGTTGTAGAAGATCAACAGGTCACATAGCATTTATCAAAGGTAAAAGGCAGTCAACGTTTCAGACTCAGATTTATTTTCAGAGTACATGCATGACATCACATATAACCCCGTGATTCTTTATCTTGTGGGTGAGGAAGAATTACCACTTATAGGTAGTGTTAAAAAAAATCTGTACACAGTGTATACATTTAAACAAATAAAGAACTGGAAACAGATAACAATTGTAAACAAACTGCAATAAAGAAAGAATTTTTAAAAAATCAATAAAATGCACAATTAAGAGTCCATAAAGGAGTTCTTGATTGAGTTTGTTGTGGAGGAGTCTGAGAATGAAAGGGTAGCAGCTGTTCCTGAACCTGGTGGTGCGAGTCTTGTGGCACCTATACTTCTTTCCTGTTGGTAACAGCGAAAACAGAGCATGTGCTGGGCGGTGTGGATCCTTGATGATTACTGCTGCTCTCCAACAACAGCGTTCCCTGTAGATGTTCTCTATAGAGGTGAGGGTTTTATCAGTGATGTCCTGGTCTATGTCCACTATCTTTTGGAGAGCTTTACGCTCAGAGGTATTGGTATCCCCATACCACACCATGACACTTTCGACCACACATCTGTAGAAATTTGCCAGGGTTTCGGTGTCATACTAAACCTCTGCAAACTCCTAAGGAAGTAAAAGCACTAACATGCTTTCTTCATGATGCCATTATTGTGTTGGGTCCAGGAAAGATCCTCCAAGATAGTGACTCCCAAGAACTTAATTTTGCTCACCCTCTCCATTTCTGATCCCCCATTGATCACTAGATTGTATGCCTCTGGCTTTCTCTTCCTGAATTCCGTAGTTTTGGTGACATTAAATGCAAGGTTATTGGTGCACCGTTCAGCCAAGTTTTCAATCTCCCTCATGTATACTGACTCATCACCTTACTGGAATATCGACAGCCTTTTACTTTTGATGGATGCTATAGTTTTATGTATTGGAGTGTGAAATGTGTTGAGTCATCATTGCCTTCTGCCATATCTGGCATTGGTCTTTGTTTTTAAAATATATTTATTGAGTTTAATAAAAAAAACATACACACATATTAATCCAATACATGAGGTGAAATATAAGAAAAGGCAGATAATTTGTACTTCTGAAATAACACCTTAAACATACATAGTATGAATTGTATGCACCCTTCTCAATCAAAACATTTTAAAAGAAAAACAGAAAAAAAGGAAAGCTCTCCCCCATCATTAATCAAACCCTCCCTCTAAACAAAGTTAACTTGCATATTTAATATACATAGGAAACAAAGGATTTGAAACCAGGCAACACAGCTCAGAAACATCTAAAAACCCTTATTCTTGAAATTATGATAATACTCCATGAATGGGCCCCTCGTCTTGTAAAAATTCACCTTTGCATCTTTAACATATCTGATTTTTTCATAAAATTAGGAAGGACATGACCTCCTATAACCACTGAGTACGAGCAGGTAGCGTGATCTCTTCCCAGTTGATTAAGATTGCCTGTCTACCTATCAACGATGTAAAAGCTAAAATTCGTTTCTGAAATGAAGTCAATATTATTTAATCTTCTTGAGAAAAACTAAACAGAGCAATTAAGGGATGTGGTTCTAATTTGACCCTAAAAATTATTTATAAAATTTGAAAATAATTTTTCCAAAAATTTTCCAAACTAGGGCAAGTCCAAAACATAAGGCCTCAAAATTTTACATTTATCACATAATGGATCAATATCAGAATGAAATTGAGATAGTTTAACTTTTGAAATACCATATATTTTGGCATACAAGTCGACCAGCACCCTTTTTCAGCCTCATCTTGCACATGTCGACCCCCAGAGCTCACAATGCCTGAGATGGGCCGTTGACCAGTGTATACGTCAACCCTCTTAGATCACGCGGATTGATCTGTTGGGCGTTGGCTGGAGGTGATTGCTATCATGGAGGGTCCATCAACATAATGCAGCACGCGACAAAAATATGAAGCGAGCTTTAAGTTGTAAATGATAGAAATGGCCAAGAAAACCAACAACTCTGCTACTGCAAGAAAATTTGATGTGCATGAGAAGTTGGTGAGAGATTGGAGGAAGAAAGAAGAGACTTAAAGAAAAATACCAAAAAGGCATTTTGAGAAAAGGAATCACTCATTGTCCAGAGTTGGAAAATCACATTACAGAATGGGGATGTGAACAGAGGCAAGACTGCTACATCGTCACCCAAAATAAAAACATTTGCCCTGCAGTGGGCCAAATTGCACCCAGACCTCAGTGATAATTTTGAGGCTACAGTAGGCCAGAACAATCATTTCATGAACAGGAAAAATCTGGTATTACTCCAAAAAAACAAAAATTGCACAGAAACTACCAAAAGATCTTGATCATAAAGTTGTAATTTTTCACCAGTTAATTATATGGAACTGGCAGAAACACAAGTTTGCATTGGCAAATATCAGAAACATGGACGAAACCCCAATAAATTTTGATAGGCAATAGAACAGTGAAATGGAAAGGTGGTAAAACTGTGCAAACTGGAAATACAGGCCATAAAAGGACCAGGTTTATCATGGTGTTATCGTGCATGGCCAAAGTTAAGACCCATGTTAAACTTCAAACACAAAATTAAACCAAAAATGAAATTCCCTCCAGGTATTTTAATGAAAAAGAATGGATGGATGAAAATGGTGTAAAGCAATGGAGACAATGTGTGGAACAGGTGGTTTACACAAAGAATGGAGTTTGCTGATCTGGGATATGCTTCATAGCCACTTAACTGAGAAGACTAAAAGTAGATTAGCACTATATGATTCTTACATGATGGTTATCCTGGGTGGTTTGATGTCTATATTGCAACCTCTTGATGTCTGGTTGAACAAGCCATTCAAAGACCATGTATGTAAGGAATGGAATACATGGAGGTCAAGTGCAGAAAAGTCATTTACAAAAGATGGGGCAATGAGTGCTGCATCACTTGATATTCAGTGTAACTTCATGCTCAAGGCATAGGACAAAGTTAGAGATTGTGATAAAATCATTTAAAAAGTGCAACATCTCTGTGCAATTGATGGCACAGAAGATGATTTATTGAGGGACATTGACAACGAAGTTGAAACCGCCTCATCAAATACAGTGAGAGTATGGATGTGCTTGCCACCATCTTTGCTTCAGTTGATGATAGAGAGTGTGATTTTGAAGGGTTCTAAATGTGTTGATGTTTTCAGACAATGATAGCAGTTTTGAAGGGTTCTGATTGTTTTGTTGATTTCATTAAAAATCTTAATGAAAACCTGTTGCAGTTGGGGTTTTTTTTTGGTTTTTCAAGGGTCGACATATGCCAGATCAGCTTGGATTGAATTTTGAACTGAATTTAAAGTCTCAAAAGTATATCCGGCATTCAAGTTGACCCCCATTTTTTGAGAGTTCTTTTTGGGTTTCACGACTTGCTTTATACGCCGAAATATCCGGTGTGTGTTCGATGCACCACTTTGAATTGCAACAATGTCGCACACAAAAGGTGGATTCGTTAGTCAAATTTAGGACACTTGCTCAGTCCTCATCTGTAAGTGACCTGGCATTGGTCTAATACAGGATACATTCTGATTGTATCTCCAGCCCTTAACAGTGACAGACTTGCCTGTCTTTAAAATGCCTCTGTTCATCCTTCTATTCTTCTTTTGCAATTTTGGCTTCCCTGTTCCATGATCTACAGCAATATATTCATTTCTGAGTTATGGCTCTAAATGTAATAATCTGAAAATAAATGTAATCTAAGCAATCTCCAGGTTAAAAACAAATTCTGTTACCTAGGTCTGTCTCTAATTTGAATTTGTATGCAAGTCTGAACAGTACATAAGATCCTTATTTAGTGCAAGTTAGTCAAATACTAATCTTAGTATATACTATATTTTTTACCTTTATATGCATATAAAATACTTCCCAATGCACAAAAAAAATCTTAAACATAAAAATATAGTACTTATTAATATAGGTAATAATACAGTACAGTTCATATAAAAAGTAACTACATATGGTCATAAGATCAGTATTAAAAGTTAACACTTACAGGATGATGGAGAGATGGCTGCAGGATAATTGCTTTCAATTTTGAATTCACAAACTGTTTCTGTGCTTGAGATGAGGGGTACTCTACTCTCTCACGATGCTGGGTGACGGCAGCGTCCCAAACCCATGGCCCTCCCACATATTCGCTCCTTCCGATCCTCTCCAGGCTCCTTCCCTCCCTTCTCAGTTAGGCAAGCACACTTTAAAGTCGAGTTGCCACTTTTCAGGCCAAGCGGAGGCTCCATACCGAGCCATGATGGTACTAGAGGCGTTGTGATGGTGCACACTGCTTCTTCTCCCTCCCTCCCTCTCTCTCCTCCACTGGGCCACTCATCCCCTTGCATGCCATATGCAGTGTAGCCTGACTGCTGATGCATGTCACCAGACACCTGATGATCAACGGGGCAGCGAGCCAATGGAAAGCAAGCTCCATTCGAATTGGAAGTAGACATCATTCTCCTTCCGGCCCGCTTGTTAGTTCGTAACTGCGGGTTGTTCACATACTGGATGTTTTCAACCTGGGGACTGCCTGTAATGTGAAAGCAATCCTCTCATTCTTGTGAATCATGACCTGTCCAATTTGCTGAACCACGCCACTTTCAAGGATTGGTGTAATATCTTTCAGTTTTACCGCATGAAATAGCATCGTACTCTGAATTCTTTGGGTGCACCACCCACAGAGAGCATTTTGCATCAGATTTCAGTGTAGTTGTTTTTGTACATCAACAAAACACGACTAGTCGGTATCATTTGTGGTGCCTTGAAAGAGGATTTGCTGTAGGTGATCATTGACTTTGAATCAGGTTGATATGTCAGGGGTTGCCTTTGCACCATTACACAGATACAGCGAGGGAGTATTATTTTCATGGAATTAATTTTGTTTGGCATAAGAAATATAGAAACAATTTGAAATCCCAAATATGACCTGACTTCTATCCCTGCATAGCTTATCCATTCTAAGGACGTTTGATGTCCTCTTTGTTATGCACTGTTTGTAGAAATGATTTTCTACAAATTCCATTCTCCACATTAAGAGCATTTCTTTTCCAGCTGCTAATGTTGCCATCCACAACATATGCGGTACCTAAGCAACCTTGGCTGCATTTTCCCTTCTGACTCACACTTCATCAAATGCACTTCTCCGTGTGGGCTGCCTGACATTAGATTGTTTCGTAGCTTTGTGCAACTGTACGCACTTTTCTTGTGCTAAACATGTCTCACATAGAAGCTATTCCCTCAGGCTGGGCTCTCAGATTCTGCAACTAATCCAATCTCTGAGGAGTGACTCCTTTAAATCTATAGCATTCCATTGATCTAGCAAAATCCTTTGCACTAATTAAGGAACTAGCAAAGGAATATCCTTACTTAAAAGTTGCTTTTTTACATAAAGTACCCGTTCAACTGCAGCAAGCAAGAATTTTGGTGCATATATGCATTTTACAATGTACATGACAATGTAAACATGATCACATCTAGTCATGTACGAAATACTCAAGTTCAGACTGGATAGTTTTCTTCTGAGTGCTCCATTTTCTTCTATGTACAGAAGGAATGAAAGTTGATAGGAAATTGGACACGGTTGGTTATTATAGGTGGTTGGTAAAATCCAGGGAGAGTTGACAGGAATGTGGGAAGAATGTCATGGTGAGTGACCTTAACCAGGCCTGTCTCAAGAAAACTCTGTCCAATTACCTCCAGCATGTAACCTGCTGTACCAGAAGTCCAGGCACACTTGATCAGTGCTGCACCAAGATAAGGAAGGCCTAATATTCTTTCCCAAGACTTCATTTTGGCAAGTCAGATCATCTAGCAGTGCTCCTTGTGCTTACATACACACAGAGCCTAAAAAGAAAGGCTCCAGAAGGTGGCCACAGGAAGCTGAAGAACGGCCTCGAGTCAGTGGACTAGGCAATGTTCAAGAACTTAGCTGAGAATTTGAATGAGTACCCCAGGGCCATTACGGACCTTATCAAAACAGGTGTGGACAAGTGTATCCCCACTAAATTGATCAGGGTTTTCCCCGACCAGAAACCAGAAGATGAATAATGAAATCTGGAACCAGCCAAAAGCCAGACAGTAGGCATTTGTCCAAAAATACAGAACATTATACAAGGAGCAGGTAATGACCTATAGAAAACCATCTTCCAGGCAAAGAAGAGGTTCAGGATGAGAATGGAAACAATGAAGGATACTAATCAGCTGTGGCAGGGCCAAAATAAGAACATTAAAAAAAAAAAGGAGCATTGAAGCCTGCTGGATGATAGACTCATCTCCACCTACCTGCATTTTCCCCATAACCCTTAATTCCCCTACTTTCTAAAAATCTATCCAACCTCGTCTTAAATATATTTATTGAGGTAGCCTCCACAGCTTTAATGGACAATGAATTCCATAGATTTACCACCCTCTGGGAAAAGCAGTTCCTCCTCATTTCCATCCTAAATCTAATACCCTGAAGCTTGAGGCAATGTCCCCTGGTTTTAGTCTCCCCCACCAATGGGAACAATTTATCTACCTCTATCTTATCTAGGCCTTTCATAATTTTTTTGTTTCTATAAGATCCTCCCTCATTCTTCTAAATGCCTGCAAGTACAGTCCCAAACTACTCAATTTCTCCTCATAGGCTAACCTCCTTATCTCTGGAATCAACCTGGTGAACCTCCTCTTCCAAAGCCTGTTCATCCTTCCTCAAGGAGACTAGAACTACACACAATACTCCAGATGCTGCCTTACCAGTGGTTTGTACAGTTGCAGCATAACTTCCCTGCTCCTAGATTTAATCCCTCGGGCAATTCCCTTCTTGATAGCCTGCTGCACCTGCAAATCAATCTTCTACGATTCATGCACAAACTCTCCCAAGTCCTTCCACACAGCAGCATGCTGCAATAACTTGCCATTTATATGATAATCTGATCTTCCATTTTCTTTCTAAAGTGGATAACTTCACATTTACCAACATGTTACTCCATCTGCCAGACCCGTGCCCACTCACTTCACCTGTCTAGATCTCTCGGCTGACTCTCTGTATCCTCTGCACGATTTGCTTTTCCACTCAATTTAGTGTCATCACCAAACTTAGATACATTATACTCTGTCCCCTCTTCCAGATGGTTAATGTATATTGTGAACAGTTGCAGGCCCAGCACCAACCCCTGCAGCTCACAGCTCATCACTGTTTGCCAACCAGAAAAACACCCCTGAACCACAACTCTCAGCTTTCCATTGGTTAACTAATCCTCTATCCATCCTAATACATCACCTCCAACTCTATGCATTCTTATCTTATATACGTCTTTTATGCGGCACCTTATTGACTGCCTTTCAGAAATCCAAGTATAAATGTCCATCTGCTCCCCTCTATCTATCATGTTTATTATAACCTCAAAGAATTTCAATAGGTTTGTCAAACAGGACCTGCCTTTGTTGAATCCATTCTGCATCTGCCTGGTGGATCCATTTCACTGCAGATGCCTCACTATTACTTCTTTAAAGATAGCTTCAAGCATTTTCCCACCCCAATGTTTGCATACCATCAACTGAAAGCCTACTTAAAGGATAAATTGGGAAACAGACAGATTACCAGAAGGAAGCAGCTTTGAATATGTGATTACAGAAACAATGATAAGAAAAAGATTTATAACGAACACGTACATCACGCTGCAAGAGAAGGAAAATGATGAAATAAGCTATAAACCCAATCAAAAGTGGGAAAAAGATTTAAACATAAAGATAAAAAAATGAAACATGGGAAAAGTTATGCTCCGGAACTATGAAGAATATAATAAACACAAGGTTACATATGATACAGTATAATTGGTCACACAGGTTATATATCACGCCCCAAAAGTTAAAAAAAAATGGGATCCAACATTATTAGATAGATGTTTTCACTGTAAGAAGGAAATGGGAACAACACTACATGCAATTTGGGCTTGTGAGAAAATGAAAAAGTTTTGGGAAGATCTAAATCAGGTATTAAATAAAATCACAAAAAGCAACATATCAAAAAATCCAGAGATCTTTCTTCTAAGTAATATAAGAAGTAAAGAATTAGGCCTCAAACTGGATGAAGCGCAAAAAAGATTTATTATGGTAGCCTTAGCTGTAGCAAAAAAATGTATAATGTCAACTTGGAAATGAGAAGAAATCCTGAGAATACAGCAATGGTACATGGAAATTATTAAATGTATTCCATTGGAAAAAAATAACATATAATTTAAAAAATAAAGTCACATTATTTGAACAAATTTGGGAACTGTACATGGAACATAACAATTTTCTTGTTTATTTTCATTGTGTGATGACATTGTTTAATGGTTTTATTGTATTGTAGATGTTGAACGTTTAATGGGTTTGGAGTGGGGTGGGAAGGAGGGAGGGAAAGTAGGGGGGAAAAAAAGGGGAGAAAATGCAAGTGTGTATATTTAAGAGGGAAATGTTTGTATGTATTTTGATTGATATGGTTTACAGTGTGAAAAATATTTTTTTTTAAATAAAGCATTTTCCCGCCCACAGATGTTAAACTAACTGGTCTATAGTTCCCTGCCTTTTGCCTACATCCTTCTTTAAATAGTGGCATGACATTCATTATTTTCAAATACGCTAGGACCTGCCCTGATTCTAGAGAAGTATGGTAAATAATCACCAAAGCCTCTACTATAACTTCTGATATATCTTTCAATACCCTGGGATACATTCCATCAGGGCCAGGGGACTTGTCTATCTTTAGACCCACAAGTTTGATCAGTACTGCCTCTTTAGTGATAACTATTGCTATAGTGATAACTATCCTCAGCTCATATCATTTCTTTGGCATGGTAGATGTGTCTTCCACTGTGAAGACCTACAGAAAATAATCATTCAAAGCCCCATTGCCAATATCAATCTCCTGTCCTCATCCTCCAAGGGACCAACCTTCACTTAAGCCACCTTTATCCCCCTTATATAATTATCAAAACTTTTATTGTCCATTTTTATAGTTTGTGCTAATCTTTTTTTTCCATAATTTATCTTCACTCTCTATTTCTTGCTTCATAGTTATTTGTTGCTTTTTAAAGTTTTCCAAGACTTCTAGTTTCCCCCTACTCTTGGTGACTTTGTACACACGAGTTTTTAATTTGATGCCTTCCTTTATTTCCTTAGTTATCCATCTCTGGCTGTCCCTACCCTTACTTGCTTTTAACTAGAATATTCTTTTGTTGAGCACTGTGAAAAATCTCTTTGAAACTCTTCCTCAACTGTCCCTCCATATAGCCTGCATCCCTAGTCTACCCTGGCCAACTTCTCCCTCATCCCCTTGGAGTTACTCTTGTTTAGGCATAATACATTGGTTTTAGATGGAACTATTTGTATCCTCCATTTGACTGAGAAAAATCATCATTCTGTGATAATTATTTCCAAGAGGATCCTTAAGTACAAGATGGCTAATTTTACTTGTCTCATTCCACAGGACCCAATCCAAGATGTTTGGGTTCAGCTACATGCTGTTAAAGAAAGCCATCCTGTATGCATTCTATGAAGTCCTCTTTCAGGTTGCCTTGACCAACCTAATTCATCCATTCTATGTGATGTTGAAGTCCCCCACTATAAAAGCTGTTCCATCTTTACATGCCTCCAGTGTTTCTTGGTTTATTGCCTAAGTTTGATGATGACACTAAATTGGGTGTAATATTATTACTGAGTGACCTATAGACAACTCACATCAATAATTTTTTCCCCCTTTACTATTCCTAATCTTTGCCCAGAACGATTCATCATTTTGCTCCTAAGATCTTACATCATCTCTCACTTTTTCCCTGATCTCATCCTTAGCACAATCTGCTACAAAACCAAGTCCAGTGCAATAGGAGACACTCCTAGATGAGCTCAAAGCCTCTATGCCTTATTTCACCACTAGAACAAGGAAGATCCAATGTGCACCCTCATGTCCCCTGATTGTCCTCTACTATCAGTATCTGAAAGAAATATGGTCTGCCTTCAGGAGCGTGAATCTAAGGAAAGCATCTAGTCTAGGCAGAATGCCCAGCTAAGAAATTGAAACCTGTTCTGACCAAATGGCCAATGTTTTCATAGATATCTTCAACATCTCATTCTGTCAAGGCGTGACACCCACCCATTTCAAATAGGTCTCAATCATAACAGTACAGAAGAAGAATGTGGTAACCTACCTAAATGATTACTGACCTGTGGCACTCACATCCACAGTAAGTATTTTGAGAGACTGGTGTTGAAGCACATCAGCTCCTGTTTGAGTGGCAGCTTAGATTCATTCCAATTTGCACTTCCACAGCAATAGGTCTACCGCAGACACTATTTCACTGGCTCTCCACAAAACCATGGAACACCTGGACAGCAAAGAAGCATACATCAAGGTGCTCTTTATTGACCAAGTTCAGCATTTAACTCCATAATCACCTCAAAATCGATCAGTAAACTCCAAGACCCGGGCCTCAATAACTCTCTGTGTAATTTGAATCTTGGATTTCCTTATTTCCAGACCCCAATTAGTGCAGATTTGCAAGAACATCTCCTTCACAATCTCCTTCAATACTGAAGCACCACAAGACTGCTTGCTGAGCCCCCTATTTTACAACTATGACTGCGTAGATTGTTACGACAAGACCACCATTTGCTGATGATACCTCAATAGTGGGTTGTATAAAAGGGGGCGATGAGTCAGCATGGAGATTGAAAACTTGGCTGAATGGTGTACTTACAAAATCCACTCAATGTCACCAAAACCAAGGAGCTGAATGCAGATTTTAGGAAGGAAAAGCCAGAGGTGTATGATCCCGGGATCATGGGAGAAATCAGAGGTGGAGAGGGCCAGCGAATTTAAATTCCTGAGAGTAAACATCTCGAAAGTCCTTTCCTGATCCTAACACTAATGTCATCAAGAAGAAAACACGTCAGTACCTCTATTTCCTCAGGAGTTTGCAGAGGTTAGATGCATCATTGGAAAATGTGCTATTTGGCAGCATCGTGCCTGGTATGGGGGACCAATATCTCAGAGCAGAAATCCCTGTAAAAGGTAAAGGACATAATCCAGTGCATCATAGGCAAAACTTTTCCAACCTTCGAAAAAATTTACATGAATGGCTGCTATTGTAGAGCATCAAGAATCCACAACACCCAGGGTATGCTTTGTTCTTGTTGCTGCCATCAGGAGGGAGGTATAGGTGTCACAAGACTCATACCATCAGGTTCATGAACCCCTCCACCATCAGAATCCTAAACAACAGACTCAGAGACTCATTTAAAAACTCTTACTGAATATACAAATACTGAATGCTTTTTTAAAAAATATTTTTTGCACAGTTTGTTTACATTTCTCTCTTTCATATACATATCTTTGTCTTGAAGTGTAGATTGCACTACCAATAAGTAGGAAAATTGCCTGGCCTGCAGATAAAGAATCTCAAGGTTGGATGTGATATCATCTGTGTACACTTGACAATAAATCTGAACTTTGAACAGGTAACAGGGGAAACTACTGTGAAAATATGATTATTCTGTTAATTGACATGATTGCCGAAATGGGGAGGTGGGAAAATGAAGCCTTTTATTTTTGACAAATTTAATGTGATTGTAACACATTATTGAAGGTCTCACATGAAGGCTTCATGGCTTGACAGAATTTTTTCTATTCAATCAATGAGGTACAATAATATATTTTGTCTGTTGTATTTTTTTTTGCGTAGCCAACTAAGTATATATACTTTTATCATCTCCATTTTCGAGACCAATTACTTGTCTGGAAATGTAGCATCTCCCCCTTTAAGATGTAACCTCTATCACTTGTGTCATTTAATCTCTCTTGGACTTGTGTCCATCACATACATTCAGTTTACTGTCTTTCCCCATTTTCTGTGTATAAAGTGTGTTTTATTTACAATTTTTCCTAATTCTGACAGAACATTACAATTAAAAAAAAAGGTACCAATTAGTATTATGTTACACCCAAATGATCGCATTAATTAATGTTGGTGTTGTGACTGAACAAGGGGATAAATAACATGTGAAATATACTTATTTTCATGGCTTTCCAGGAACTGCTGCTTAAACTGACACAATTTGAACAGTACAATAGTTAGCCATTCAGACTGATCTGTCTGCACTAATGTTTATACACCATAAGAGAATCCTCCCACACTTCTGCAAGCCGAGGGGCTCCCTTTTGGATTTCACATCCTGGTCTCTTCCTTCAAGCAAAATTCCAGCTGGATATAGGGCAGTCTGGTTCCACAAAAGAAATTCTGAATTGTAAAATATCAGGTCCAAATATTAAAAATATTCCAATTAATTTTACAGCAATAAAATTAATATAATAGAACAGACCAAATATTAAAACACAAACCTGCCAACCAAAACTTTGAAGTGATTATTTAAGAAGTCGACGCCCACATACTATGTTGCCTACGCACTGCTGGACTCGATTCAAATGGATGAGGAAAACTGCCAATTAGGAAGCAGTAAAAATGTTGAAGAATCCAGGGAGGAAACTCAATGAGGTCTGTGCTAGCCAGCAGCGTAGCTCTCAAAGTGGATTTTTTTCTTCACTGTTAGGGGCAGCATGGTTCAAATCCAAGGAGTTTGTGTTCTCCACATGTCTACGTGGGTTTCCACTGCACGTTCCAGTTCCCTCCACCTTTCAAAATGTCTGGGTGTTGTTGGTTAATTGGGATATTTGGGTGGCCTGAGCTTGCAGGCTGTAAAGGCCTGTTCCCATTGTATGTCCACATTTTAAAAACAAATTAAAGTGGGCCTGGCACCTGTCCAGTTTTGACCTTCATTTCCATACAAGCTCTGTGCTGTTAATGAAGCCTCATAAAAATCATTGCTCTGTGGTCTGCATCAAACATGTGCTATGCCAGCAGCAATAGTTTAATACTTGACTGACAAAAAAAGTCATCAGTAAGTCAAATATGTTAGTCCTAAGGAAATTGTACAGGATCATGAAATGGCAGATGTGTTAAATTAATTCTTCTTGGTAAACTGAAGACGACAGAGATATTCCAGAGCTGGCCATTTTAAAATATAGAAAGTCACTCAATTGTAGTTTTGAGGTAAGTTTGAGAATAAAGGGATTGTTTTCAGACTATTCGATAGCATGTTCAATCAAAATTTGTAGTTGACATGGTTACAATTTCTGACCTCAGAGATCAGGAGTTACGTTACCATTACTAATGCAAGGCATGCTTGTGAGAGTCAAGCCCTCAAATAGAGAATAGGAGCAGAGGCGTAAAGTAGAATGGCTTATTTTAGTGAACCAGTTTTGAAAAAGATATTTTATTGATAAAGTTGAAGCCAACTGTCAGCATATTTGGGAGATGAATCTGGACCCTTTGATTTTTCACTCACTACTGCAGTAACTTTATCCACTGAGCTATTGGCAAGCAAGAATAAATCAATTTTCTTAACCAAGCTGAAAGCCTGTATGCTGCAGCCAAATATTGTTATTAAATATTGTTAAATTAGTCAATATTGAGCAATTCCAAGTGTCCGTAGGCAAGTATAGCTGTTTGGCTGTTAATTATTTCATAATAAAAATGAGAATTTGGCTCAGAATACAATCTACTTTGGAGGAATGCATTTTAAAAATTGTGAAAATTCCACACATTTTCAACACTATTCTTAAGTCACTCAGAGGCTTTACTCTTATCTTAATGCAGTTCGATTCGGCAATATTCCTAGCTGTGCGAGAGATCCGGGGGGGGGGGTTGCATAATTTCTAATAAAGCATAGCTCTGACAGAAAATCTACAGCTCAAGAGTGCTCTGGAATTCATTACATCAACAGAAGAGAAATCTCTAAAGTAGCTGGTGCAGAGTTATAAATGCAAAAGCCATTGACAGTTTGTACAGTTCTAATGCCTTTGCTCTGAAACTCAATCTATTAGAGTAATTTAGCATGACACAGTTTTTAAAGAAACATGGACAAAAATCATCTGAAAAATAATTACAGGAGTCACAGTATCAGCAACATATCCAAATAATTGGCATCCAGAGAGATTCATTCATATTTATTTTTATATACTTGTCATTTTTTCTTTGTTGCCCTGGACTGCTGTTCCTTTTCTATATTCCCAAACGTATCTTTTCTCTTTCAGTGGCTCCTCCCTTGCTTTTTAGTTTCACACACATGGTGGCTATAATTCAAGCAGAGTCATGATGCGAGAATACTCGGTGAAACACAACTGTTTGACTTGAATGGTCTGTACTGCACATTCTTTGTATTTCCATATACTATCTGCATAGGTTTCCTTGTTTGGAATTTGATCTCAGACAATGAAAATTGATTGGCTATATCCATCTCATTGGAGACCCAGCCAAGCCGAACACTATTTCTACCAAATATATCTTTTCTGCAGTAAGAAGGAGTTCAGATCAAGCTAGTTACTATTTCCTCTAGACCAGGGGTGTCAAACTCAAATTCACGGAGGGCCAAAATTAAAAACTTGGACTAAGTCGAGGGCAGAACTAAATATTTATTGAAAATTTTAAACAACATCTGCATGTTTTCTCTTCTTTCAACATATGTAATGTTAAACTTTTTCTTATTAAAATAAATGTTTAATAATAGTTTTGGATAAACTCTTTCCAGAAGCATTAACAAATGAGAAATAAAATATTCAATAAATAATATTTCTCTATAGAGGATTTGTAAAATGTTGCTAGTGTGCTGTCGAATAGTAAAATCTGAGGGCTATTGAGAATGTGGGAGAATAACATGATTCCTGAAACAATCAAATGGGTGACTGATTGTGGGCATGAACTCTAGCAGGGTTATTTGCCATGCCCTTTTTCCATTGGTACAGATATCCTTTGATTTACACACTTTTCAAGTTTTATGCCTAATGAGCTTGTATCCAGGTGCAGGACCATTTTTAACCAGGAAGATATTTATCACTGTGACATGAAACTGTTGGAAGATCGTTTTATCCTGAGATTAAAGTTCATAATCCTTACTCAGGCCTGTGTGCAGGAGGGCGGGGTTTGCGGGCGATTGGGTTGAACAACGACAGTGCGGGGGCATCGGCTCTCGCTGCAGGGCGGCATCTCGGCAGATCAGCGGCCTCGTCACCATGAGTCACGGGTCGGCCTGCGGCAGGGAGGGGGAGTGGGCAACGGTCCTGGCGAGGTCAGGCCCGAGGCCTCCAGTTCCGGGTGCTGGGAAGCGGCCTTGGCTTCCCCTGACACCGGCCAGGCCCCAAAACCAGAGTGCACGGTGAGACCCTGCAACGTAAACAGAGGAAGTGGGGGCGATTAGCAGGCTGACGCCAATGCATTCTGGGATTTGTTGTATTACTGTGCATGCGCTATACTGGTGCGGCGGCCAGCGGGCCACCTCTAATACATTTTTGAAATGATCTTGCGGGCCAAATATAATTATATCGCAGTCCAAATTTGGCCCGCAGGCCAGAGTTTGACATGTGTGCCCTATGCCATCGGAACTCTGTAATTAGTAAGGGATTGCTTAAGGTGGGATGTAATTGGGAAGGAAAGGGTGAGAATCACTGCTCTAGACCCAATTTGTTACTGAAATATTTTGCTTGAGAAAAATTGTCATTGGCCCATTTCCTTTAGCGTTCTGAAACCATGCACATGACGAGTCAATGAAGGATGATTAAAGCAGTGGTCTTCAAACTTTTTCTTCCCACCCACAGACCACCTTAAGCAATCCCTTACTAATCACAGAGCACCAATGGCACAGGGATGTGAGTGGAAAGAAAAAGGTTGAGAACTGTTGTTTTGTGGTAACTCCACATCTGATTAGGTTAATTGTTAGGCAAGTGGTCAGAGAAGGACCCCCCCCCCCCATCCCAAGAAAGGCTTAAATCACAGGAACAAAATAACCTTCCGTCTCACTGCTCCCAATCTTACACACAGTCCTGATGTGGAATGTGGGGTCGCAGCTCCACGTTCACCCGAATTCAGGTACTGTCTGTGTGGAGTTTGTACGCTCTCCCCTTGTCTTGGACCAACAGGTCGGTCACCTGATGAAGGCACCCGAACCCCCCGTTGAAACGCCGGCGTCCAGGGCGGTGGAGGAATTGGCTGAGAAGAGCGCGTTGCTCCCACCCCCCTCCCATGGTTGGAGAGGGATTAAACTGCGATCTCACGGCGCCGGGCTCGTCTCCAACAAAAGGAGCGGGAGGCAGGGTCCGCCGCGCACGGAGCGAGGGGGAAGGCATCGTCAACGAGACATTCGGTCTGGCATCACCACTGAAGCGCAGACCCAGCAAGGATGGTCCACAACTCCAGCCGCGTCTGTGTGTCCGGGAGCTGGGCGGGCTGAGTGCGGCGCTCCGATCCCCGGGATTCGGGACTCTGAGATCCCTCCACACCTCCAGCGTCTTCATTTTCACCTTCAGTGTGCATGCGTTATACTGGCGCAGCGGCCAGCGGGCCAACTCTAATATATATTTAATATGATCTTGCGGGCCAAATATAATTATATCGCGGGCCAAATTTGGCCCGCGGGCCAGAGTTTGACATGTGTGCTTTAGGCAGTCCTTGTACCTCTTCTTTGGTGATGAATAATTAACAGCAATACACAAATGTGCTGGAGAACAACAAAGGGCCCAA
Source organism: Narcine bancroftii (assembly GCF_036971445.1). Classification (NCBI taxonomy): domain Eukaryota; kingdom Metazoa; phylum Chordata; class Chondrichthyes; order Torpediniformes; family Narcinidae; genus Narcine; species Narcine bancroftii. The sequence continues at coordinate 90,906,059 of NC_091473.1, read as the reverse complement.
TCCTGAAATGTTGGTTACCCTTAACTTTCTATGGACACTGCTTGATCTGCTGAGTTTGCCAGCACTTTTGTGTACTGCACTCGACCCCAGCATCTTCAGACTTTCTTGTAAATTCATGAAATTAACTTACTTAAGAATATTTATTAAAAAAATAATGAACTGATGCCTTTCTACATTACAAAGATTCATTTGTCAATTAATGTGGCTGGCAATTTGACATTTGGAAGGCAGAGAATACTGGAAGCACACAAAGGACAATGAATCAAAATATGTCATAAATTCACAGAAGAGCTATAAGTATGGCTGAATGTAATTCTCAATTCACAAACTTTTGAATTACAAATTTAAGCTGTAATGCCAATGGCACTTTGGGGTGCATGTCTTTCATTGATAAAGTTACTGTATTTTCACTTTAGATAATAGGGCACTCTGTGTATATTCTGTACCAAAATATATTGCAGATTATTCAGTCTTTTTGATTACAAAATTTCACTTCACAAAACATTTTCAAAGAACTCTTCCCTTATATAAGCCAAAGTATGGCTATTCACAACTTCTGATCCATAATAGCAACCAAATAGATAAATAAAGGTTTAGCCACATTTCTCTCAAGTTTGGAGTGACATTAAATCAGCAAAAGGCACAGCCAGTGACCTATTGTTGAGTTGCAGGTGTGCCTCCAACCAGTGGGAGATTTTGGTGAGAACTTTTTCTCACCTGGTATCTGTCATTGAGCTGCAGCTGTGATATATGCTCCCCTCCCTGAATATCCTGACCACCTGTTCAGAGCCCCTTCCCCACCCCCCCACTTCCCACTTCTGCAGCCATTCGCGTAGGGTGCTCATTCTGTGCAGTGTGTACGAAATACATTTTGCAACTTAAGGTACTGTCCCAGCAGTCCAAAATTTTGTATTCACAGTTCCATAGTAAAGTTTGTCTTTGTGTAGTACACCACCTTTCCAATGCTGATTCAGAGCAGTATCTTTACTGTCCTTGTTAGTTTATTTAAATGTGCTGGCTGGCTTTTTATCTTTTCTGGGTTAATCCAGAAACATTAAACCTGACTAGTTTTCTGAGATTTGATTTCTAAGATGTCACTGTTCGGTAATTGACACTTACCAATACCATGACTGTTTGGGAAATACCTAATATGAACAAATTGGACAACTTTCACAGTTGTAATATCTTTTACCTTTAGCAACACAAAATTCTCTGAGTAACTTAAATTCAAAAATGGAGAAAAATAGATTCTTGAAAACATTTCAGCCAGTCCTTAGTTAAGTGTGTTTTCTTCCAATTCCATAGCCAGAATCTTGAGGACATCTTATTTCTCCTACACTCACCAACTTGTTACTTGCAACAGAGTAAGAAAAAAACACAAGTTATTCCACATCTCAACTTTCATGTTGTGCTTTCATTAGAGACTCCAAATGGAGCAAGATGATAATAGAGAAGTCAAAAGATTGTACTTTGTGACAGCATTGAGCTGGCCATTTGTGGATTCACTTGAGTTTACATAAAGGCTATTTACACAAGAAATAAAAGAGGAGTAGGCTATCTGGCCTGTTGAACCTGCTCCAACAAGATTATGGCTGATCGGGCCATGGCTTCAACTCCATTTACCTGCCCATTCCCTTAATTCCTCAAGGCTTCAAACATCTAACTACCTTCAATAATTTAATGACTCAGCTCAACTGCTTCATTTGGGCAGAGAACTCCACAGATTCACTGCTTTCTAGGAGAAGCAATTTATCTTCATCTTTGTCCTAAATCTACTCCCCTGAATTTTAAGGCTGTATCCTCCATTTCTAGTCTGATGTACAAGTTTCTACAGGATACCCCCTCCCCCATCCTGCTGAACTCCAATAAGAACAGTAGCAGTGATATCAATTACTCCAAAGCCATAGAGTGAGGAAATTTAGACTTATAGCTGGTCTGATTCCAAGTGCTCGACTGAGGACAGGGAAAGGGAGGTTGACCTTTATTCCAGGTCATAAGAGGAGGAGATACCAGGGAGTGAGTCACCAGTGGGAAATGGGCCAGATATCCATCGGCAGTTACATATTTGTATCACCACATTCACCCCCTCTTTTAAAACAAAACCCCACCAGGCTAAAAGTCCTAGAGGCTCAGCTGGTCGGGTGGTCTCCTTTGCCTCTGCGACCAGCACAGTTCCACCGGTGGTACAGTCGTTGGCTACATTGCTGGTTGTGTGTCTTGAGGCTGGGGAGGGAGGGCTGGCTCCATAGGAGGTAAGGCTTGGCTGTGTGTGGGGGCAGTCGTGGTGGTCAGAGAGGCTAGAGCAGAGTCCAGGGTGTATGGCATGGTGAGTGGGAGTCCCTGATGGGGGCAGTATGGGTTTAGATAGGACCTGGGTTGACGAGAGTGGAGAGAGGGCATGGGTCTCCGGGCCACGCTAGGTCCCAGACAGGGACCATGTCTTCTTGGCTGTCTGGATACACCACGTACTGAGGGTTGGTGTGCAGGAGGTGCACCTCTTTGACCAACGGATCGGATTTATAACCCTGTGTATGTTTCTGCAGCAGGAAGGGTCCCGGGGATGAGAGCCAGGTTGGGAGTGTGGTTCTGGTCGGCAACTTCCTGAGAAAGAAAAACATGCGTTCACGTAGGGTTGAGTTGGTAGCGGTGCATAATAGAGATTGGATGGCATGGAATGCTTCTGGCAAGCCTTTGGGTTTGAGAGCCAGGAGGACAGCTTTCCAAACTGTGGCATTTTCTCTCACTACCTGGCCATTCCCCCGGGGGTTGTAACTGGTTTTCCTATTAGTGGCAATGCCTTTAGCCACCAGGTACTGCCATGGATCATCACTCATAAAAGAGGACCCCCGATCACTGTGGATGTAATTCAGGCACCAAAAAGGGTAAATATGCTGCAGAGTGCCTTTATGATGGTGGCTGAGGTCATGTCGAGACAGGGAATGGCAAAAGGGAACCTGGAGTACCTAACAATAACATTCATGAAATATACGTTCCTGTTGGATAAGGGCAGTGGCCACTTGAATTCAATGCTGAGTCATTCAAAGGGGCATGTGGCCTTTACGAGGTGCGACTTGTCAGGCTGGAAGAACTGTGGTTTTCCTTTCACACAGATCCGACTGTGTCTGGTCAATGAACTGATATCCTCAATGGAGTAGCGAAGGTTCTGTGCTTTCACAAAGTGGAACAATCTTGTGACACCAGGGTGGCAAAGATTGTTGTGGAGGGACTGGAGGTGGCTGAGGTGCGTGCTGCTACATGTCCACCAGGATAGGGCATCTGGGGGGTTGTTGAGCTTGCCCGGCTGGTATAGGATGTCATAATTGTAGGTGGAGAGCTCAATTCTCCACCTCAGGATTTTGTCATTTTTGATCTTACCCCATAATTTAGTATTGAACATAAACACAATGTCTCGTTGGTCGGTTAGCAGGGTAAATTTCTGTACAGCCAGGTAATGATGCCAGTGGCGTATCACCTCAACAATGGCTTACATCTCCTTCTCGATGGAGGAATACTGTGTCTCAGGACTGTGAAAGGTAATTGTCATAACATTCAACCACACCATTAACGATGCAATACAATACCCACGGAACTCAGCAGATTGGTCCTTTGTGACCATTGATATCGTGCTGCTCGCTGGTCTGATAGGGAGAGAGAGTTTATGAGCATTGTCTGGGTGGGTGAAGCTTTCACTGTCGAACAGGCAGTTAGTTTGTTTCCCATTTACTCAATCTCCATCATCGAGTGGGTGATCGGGTGAGGGGTGCCTTGATCCAAGATGATGGATGCCAGTACTGGGTCTACTGATACTGGGGCAGGGATATTGCCCCTGCATTCTCACCCCAGATTGTGCAGGGCCCGAAAGAAATCATCCAGGTACTCACCAAGTTGTTGTTTTCTCGAGGCCAGGAAGTACTGTGAGTAGTCTCAATTTACCTGTGGTCTGTAGAGGTTGCGAAGTTTGATCATGGCATCAAGGTATGTTGTGCAGCCCAAGATCACCACGTATGCTTGGCAGCCAACCCTTGCTCGCAGTAGCTTGAGTTTCTTCTCATCAGAATCCACGAGATCCTCAGAAGCTTCCAGGAATTCTGTGAAGCCCTCGATCCACTGCTCGCACAGCTCTGGGGCTCCCAGTGTCCATGGGTTGAAGTCTAGCCTGTTGGGTCACAGCAGTTTGTCCATCCCATTGGAAGATTTAAAGTATAATAAATTGTTACGCTCTATCAATGACTCCAAAGCCGTAGAGTGAGGAATGATAGGCTTTATAACACTTTAAACGTAGCTGGCCCAATTTCAAGTTCTCGACTGAGGACAGGGAGAGGGAGGTCGACCTTTATTCCAAGGTCACAAGGGGAAGTGTTACCAGGGAGCGAGTCACCAGTAGGGGATGGGGCAACTACCCATTGACTGTCATATATACTTGTATCACCACAAACAGGCTGCTCAATCTCTCCTCATAGGCTAACCCCCTCGTACTGGAATTAACCAGGTGCGAACTCCTCAGCACCACCTCCAAAGCCAATATGCTCTTTCTCAAGTTGGAAGATCAGAATTGCACACAGTTCACCAGATGGAATATGGAAATTTAAAAATCAATGGCACAAACCTCCTTTTTCTCATTGACTAGAGAATAAGAAGCATTCCGATTGAGTGGCACCTCACAGTAGTGGAACAAAATCTATGTGTAAAAAAACCATTTTGCATTTGCTCAGAATAACTCAGCCTTAGGTCATCCTGAACCCCTTATGGAACACAAAAACCAGTTATGTCCAATCACAGTTACAACATAGAAAGTACAGTATAAATTGGAGAACAGCAAAGTACCAGGAAACGCATTATGACCAACCACCAGATCAAGTGGTGTTAGCTGAAGGATCCATTTTAACTTGGACAAAAAGGACATTTTCATTTTGCAAATAATATCTTTCATATGCAACTGGGAGCACAGATGAGGAATTGGACAGCACCTCTGATATTTCTGCATTCATTGTCAGCCTAGATTTTTGAAATATCATCAATTTTCCTGGTTGGAATGAATTAAGAGGCAAACATCAGTTTTGTCAGTCATGCTCTGGCTGCCAAGATCCCTCATTTTTGTACCAGACTGATTATTCCCTAAATATTTTGTGGAGCTGTGTTCAATTAGATGTGACTATCCAATGGATATTTTGTCTAGGATCCAGATGTCGCAGGTTCTAATCAATCACTCTGAGTAGATTTAAACCAGATGGCATCCAGGTCTTTGAGGTCCCTTACAACATAGGGATAAAGGTTGAAAGTTATCTTAACTGTGTCTTGGGTAAAACTCGTCAGAGAACTTCTTATTTGCTCTGCCCTCGTGTGATTCTTTGGTTTTGTCTTATAGCTGGTCTGATAACTTTGGCAAGTTACTTCACACATTAGCAATTTTTCTGCACAAAATATAGGAATTCTCAAGCATCATCCAACAGTACTATGTCATCTTTCCTCTAGCTCTGTCCTCCTCTCTCTCTTCCCCTTTTCTTTGATCTCCTTTCACAGAGCCAAAAGCTACCACCTCACCCCCAATCAATTCTCGCCTTTTCTCTCTCCTCTTATGTCCAATTCACACTTTTTGTCTATTGGTTAGTGCTCCTCCCCCATCAATTCTTCGCTTTTCACCAGCCTTTTAACATCGGCTCCTGCCTGCTTTTTGCTCATACCACGAGGAAGGGTTCAGGCCCAAAACATCGCTAATATATCTTTAGCTCCAATGGATGCTGTGAGACCTATGGAGTTCCTCCAGCATTTCTGTGTTTTTACTACAATCACAGTCCTTTGTGTTTTACTTCAAACTATAAAAGTACAAGCAAAATTTCCAAAGCTAGATTTTGCAAATAAAAACTTGTATTTAATGTGCACCTCTAATTCAATTTTTAAAAATCCCCAAAGACCTTCACAGAAACATAAAACAAAATTTGACATCAAGCCCAACAAATCAGATAACCGAAAATATACTTCCCTAAATATTTAGGCTAACTGAGATTACCATCAAGAACTGACCAACAGTCTAAAATGCTGGCAGAAGAAATGGGATTGGTCAGGCAGAAAACAGACTGGATACGAGTTAAAATGGTGACTAACCCAATGGACATTCTTATTGTTCAAGAGAAGCTTAGAATATACAAAACAGAGCTAAATATTACAATTACTGGACAATGGGCAAGCACTGGAGGCAATGATTTTATTTTCTAAAGACAGACCGGGGGTTTAATCAATTACAAAATATTGATTTTTTTTATGATGTCTGATGCAAATCACAGCATTTGGATGCATAGGAACATAGAAAGTAGGAACAGGAGTAGATCAAAAATGGCCCATCGAGCCTGCTCCGCCATTCAATACGATCATGGCTTATCTAATTTATGACCTAACTCCACCTACCTGCCTTCTCCCCATATCCCCTAATTCCTCTATCATGTAAAAATTTATCTAACCAAATTTTAAATATGTTTAATGAGGCAGCCTCAACCACTTCCCTGGTTAGAGAATTCCAAACATTCACTACTCTCTGGGAAAAACTATTTTTCCTCATCTTTGTCCTAAATCTACTCCCCCGAATCTTGAGACTGTGTCCTCTCGTTTTAGTTTTCCCGGCCAGCTCAAAAAACCTTCCTACATCTATTCTATCCATACCCTTCATAATCCTATATGTTTCTATAAGATCTCCTCTCATTCTTCTGAACTTGAGCGAATACTATCCTAGACAATTTAATCTTTCATCATAAGTCAACCCCTTCATCCCAGGGATCAACCGAGTAATCCTCCTCTGGACCGTCTCCAAAGCCAGTATATCCTTCCTCAAATATGGAGACCAGAACTGGACACAGTACTCCAGGTGCAGTCTCACCAGTACCTTATACAGTTGCAACATTACCTCCCTACTCCTAAATTCAATTCCTCTAGCGATGAAGGCCAACGTTCCATTTGCCTTCTTAATAACCTGCTGCACCTGCAACCTAATTTTTTGCGATTCATGCACAAACACTCCCAAGTCCCTCTGCACAACACCATGCTGTAGTTTTTCACCCTTTAAATAATATTCAGCTCTTTTATTTTTCTTGCCAAAGTGGATAACCTCACACTTACTAACATTGTACTCCATCTGCCAGACCTTTGCCCACTCATCCAGCTTAACTATATCCCTCTGCAGACTCTCCACATCCTCATTACAGTTTACTCTTCCACTCAATTTGGTTTCATCCGCAAACTTGGCTACACCATATTTTGTCCCCTCCTCCAAGTCATCAATGTAAATGATGAACAGTTGTGGGCCTAACACTGACCCCTGCGGAACCCCACTTACCACTCTCTGCCAACCTGAAAAACTCCCATTTATCCCAACTCTCTGCCTCCTGTCAGACAACCAATTTTCAATCCAGGCCAATATACTTTCCCGGACTCCACTTTCCTGTAACTTACTGAGAAGTCTCTTGTGCGGCACCTTATCAAACGCTTTCTGGAAATCCAAATATACAACATCAACTTGTTCCCCTCTATCCACTATATCCTCAAAGAATCCAAACAAGTTTGTCAAACAAGATCTTCCCTTTCTAAAACCATGCTGCGTCTGCCTGATTGAACCCTTACATTCCAAAAGTTTCACTATTTCATCTTTAATCTTTAATGCAAATGAAATTCTAATCAAATGCAAGTAGAAACAGATTTCAGGTCAAGGGATGGTGTCCAATTTGCTTCAAAGGGATCTGCTTGCAAGTTGTCTCAGTGGAATGCTAATACTGAGATAAGAAAATTCTATTAAATTATGCTGATCGATTTACATTATGACCTATCTTACAATCAAATAATTTTCTGGCACTCTTTGCTCCATTTCACAGAGTTCTCAGTGTAAATGGTGAGAAAGTAATTATCCCACCTCCCATAAAATCATTGGTGAAATGGCAGTAAGAAGATAGGAGCCCCTTCAAAGGTCAGACTTGAGAGTGATTCTTTCTCCTATCTCCATTATTCTCGCCACATTTGCTGAGTGTTTCTTGTATTTTCTGTTTATTTTTTATTCCGTTTCAGATTTGTAGCATCCTCAGCACTTTGGTTTTATTTAAGGAACACGAAAAATGCTGCCGGGAGCATCCCTTCTATTCCAGCATTCAACCGGATGATGTTATTTTTCTGGATTTAAGTCATCATTGAACCAAAGATGCCTAGGTCATTACAGAATGGTTTAGTTTGTTTGATGCAATCAAGTGTTTACATTTTAGCATTTAAATTACACTAATGTGATCATGAAGAAAGCACGTCAGGATCTCAACTTCCTTAGGAGTTTTCAAAGATTTGATATGACATTGGAATCCCTGGCAAACTTCTATAAATGTATGGTGGAAAATGTACAGACCCGCTGCATCACGATCTGATATGAGATCACCAATAGTCCATAAAGCCCTGAAAAAAACTGGTGGACAAATCCCAGAGCATCATAGACAAAACCCTTCCCACCACTCTCTGCCATTGGAGAGGAACAGCAATCTAGGATCCACACCACCCAGCACACGCTCTGTTCTCACTGATACCATCAGGAAAGAGGTATAGGTGTCACAAGACTCGCACCACCAGGTTCAGGACCAGCTGCTACCCCTCCATCATCAGACTCCTCAACGACAAACTCAATCAGGGACTCCTTTAAGAACTCTTATTCTTGCACTTCATTGATTTTTTTTCTTTCTGCATTGCATAGTTTGTTTATGTGTGTATATTGAATATTTTATTTTTACAACATCACAAGACAAAGGAACAGAAGCAGGCCATCAAGTCTGCTCCACAACTCCATTCTGAGTTAAACTGTTCTCACATCTAGTTCCAAATTCCAGCCTTTTCCCCATATCTTTTGATGCACTAACTGATTAAATACCTATCAATCTCCCCCTTAAAATCCCCCAATGATTGGGCCTCCACAGCTGTATGTGGCAACAATTTCCACAAATCCACAACCCTCTATTAAATTAGTCCAAAAAGAATTTATTTTGGGCATGTCCATGTAGTGTGTAAAAAGGTGCCTGTGTCCTGTTTACATTAAAGTTAGATATTTTGGATGTGTTTTCAATGTATTAAGCTTTTGTGGTGTAATATATAACTGATGTATGAAATTGTATTGTATCATTCTATTTCTAACATTTATTGTATTTTTCATACTATCATAGCATAATTGTGTCCAATTTCTATCATTTATATCTATACCCAAGTCCATTTCCCAGTTAACAGCCATTCTCAACCTTTTTTCGGCTATGGCTCTGTTCAATGTTTATGTGCCTCCTTCCCCGTGAAGCAGTCAAGTTTAGTTAGATTCCTCCATACTTTTCTTTCTTACTGACTACATTAAAAACAAAAGATATTTACTGTATGTTACATGAGGTGAAAAGAAAACAAGGCTTTTACTCTGAGTGTAACAACTGTGGCTTGTGGTTCCAGAACAAACAAATAGGAAATCATTCTTATTGAACATGTCAGAAAGAAAACAGGAACATACATTTTACAAAAAAGTTAAAAAGTTCTTATAGATTCTTACATGATTTATATTCAGTCATGAGGGAACCTTCGGCATAAACTCGAGGATGTGAAAACTTAATAATAACTTTTAAAAATTTCTTATAAAATGAAAATTTTAGTGATATGCTTGAGCTTGATGTTCCTGTGGAAACTTTTTTTGATGTCAGGCTCCAAACTGGATGGTGATAGTCAAAGGTCACCTCTTGTTGTGCTATTAAGTCTGTTCCTGGATTTTGTCAAGGAAGCTACCTTGCGGAATCTACATTCAGCTAAGTATGTCAAGGAAAAGGCAATGAAAAATGTTTGAGAATGTTTTGGAAATTTATTTGGCATATCACTCAATGCAAAAATCTTTTAAAAATTGATTGAACTAATGCTGTGCAATTATATCACACTGAACATCAATCAACCTCTCTTGAAATGTCAGTGTCAACATTGGTTGTTCCTCAAATGGATACAATATCCATTATGGGATATTGAGGTTTAACAGGTCATTAAGTCTTTTTTGCAGATCTGTGTGTATTTGCTACAAGTGTTTCACAGAAAGAGCAATGTCATCATCCTTCAGTGCCTCTGTGTTCATGTTCAGATTTGGAAAATGTAAAAACTTCCAACATCTGATATTGTTCCAATAAACTTTGAGCTTTTTCAGGAAAGAAACAATGGCTTCTTTGCTATCTGAGGCCAATTTATTTACCTTACAAAACTTTGTTCAATAAATTGTGATAGTGAAAGAATATGTCTGTCTTTGCATCAATTAATTTTTCTCCATGCTCGTTATGAGAAAAAAAGAAACAATTGTGACCTAAAGTGCAATAAAATAACAAAGACAATTTCCTTTGGACAGCCATCTCATCTCAATATTTAACAGAAGCACCTGGAAATGTTCGTCATTTTCTTCACACAGTTGCTGGAATAGACGATGTGGTAAAAGGATGTGATTTTATAAAGTTTACAGTCTTTGTGACAATTGAAAGCAAAGCATTTAAGCATTCTCTGAAGTTTTTAGCCATTAAGTGCTCCCTATGAATGATGGATGAACAATAAAGTTTGAAGGTATATAATTTTTGAGGCATGTGATGAACCCTCTGTTTGGTCCAATCATTGAAGAGGTACCATCAGTTGCACACACAAAAATATTCTGAAAAGAAATACTGTTCTTGTTTATGTAATTCTTGACTTCTTTGAAAATAGTCAGTCCCTTAGTATCTGTTTTAATCCTTCTGGCAAACAACATTTCTTTCATCAGCTCATTTCCTTTCCAGAATTGGGCATAAGCCATAAGAGCACAGTTCTCTTGTAGAGTGCATTTATCTAATGGTTTTTAATTATTTTATGTAAAATTCCATACATGAAGTAACTACAATTATTACAAAGGAGATTATTACAATTTTTTAAATAAAAAAAACTGATTATATACATGATGGTTTTTACCCCATCCCAAAAAGTCCCTCTCTCCCACCCAACCATGCCCCTCAAAGAAACAATGTACAAAATGAAAAAAATACAATTTTATAGGTATATAAGAAAAAAAAGAAAGAAATATTTGGACTTCAGAAAAGATGCTGTCCAGTACAAATCACCAGATCTAGCATAAACATACAGAGGAGAATCCTGCAAGTCTAGAGAGAGAAGATTATTACAAATTTAATCCCATTATTGGTGGAAAATTTGTAAAAACAAAGTATTTTATTCCTTAAATTATAAATAATTTTTTTCTAAAGGAATATAACTTTGAATTTCAGCATGCCACCTTGGTAAAGTCAAAGATATATCCGATTTCCAAGTAATTGCAATACATTTCCTTGCTACCTCTAATGCTAATTTAACAAGTTCCAATTAATAACGTGACAATTTTAATTTAGGTCTTCTATCTTCAATATTTCCTAATAAAAATAAATCAAGACTTTGCGGAAAAGCAATTTCTATAACATCTTCCAAAAAGTTATGTAAAGTCTCCCAAAAGGGCCTTATATTAGGACAAGACCAAGGATTCATCTAATTGTAAAGAGAATTTCTCGTATAGTAATGAAATAATGAATTGTTTTTCAATATCCTTTGCTATCTCACCTATTCTTTGAGAAACAGTGGAATTACTCAAAGGAATTGCTTAAATAATTTCTTTAGCATTTGAGTTCATGATGTCCAATATTATTATGGACCCTGAAGATAAAATAAGTGATTCAGTGACATAATGAAGATTTTCACTTTTAACAATCAATTCACTCATCTTGTATGATGCAAGAAGACCCTTTACTAATTTCTGTAACTTTTCAGTAATCATCAGTTTGTGTGTTGGCCTTCTCTTGAAATTATCTTGGAAGGGTTTTGAAGTAATCCAAGGGTTTATCTTTCTTCTCTTTATATATGGTCTCTAAATGTTGTTTTAGCTTGCTTCGCCTCATGCTTTCACTTGGAAATGTATTCATATAAATCAAACACATGGACAGAGCAGGGTTTTGTGGAGATGTAATGAAACCATGCTATCAGTATTCCAGTAAATACTGCCAACACTGTTTTTTGTCAAGGAACTCATGTAAAATTATTTCTGAAAGTAACAAAAACTAACCATTACAAGAGAGCTCAAAAGACAGCATAAATTTTATGGAAAATAATGAACAACACATACCTTCTTTAATAAAAGGTAGCAGAAGGAGTCATACATTCATTATCCATCATAAAAACTTGAAGCAAAATGAGGGGGTTTGCTGATGAGAGAGATATGGAGCAATACTTTGTCCTGCACACTTATTTGCTGGAATTTAAGGCAATAGAATAAAAGAGGAAAACTATGTGGAAGGCAATTCATAGCTAAAGCGGGTTCCATGACAGTCAAACACAATCATGTCGAAGCAAAGAACACTGAAAACATTGTTAATTTATATAGGTTATTCTAGGCCAAATGCCTCCAACCTGAAAAAATTCTCATGTTGGTTGGCAACTATGCAGCAAAGTCCTTTCCTTCCCTCCAAAATGTTTG